>NC_056430.1:59320980-59508480 GCF_018296145.1 Oncorhynchus tshawytscha
GAGAATTTGCTACCCATGATTAATAAATCCTTGCCGCTCCTAGTAGCTATGGTATTTATCACTATCTATGTGTATATATTTCTATGACCTATATGTGTTTTTATCGTTTCACAGTTATTTTAGTTGCTCTTCTGTCTGACTATGTGTGTCTCTTTAATGATAATCAATGTGTATGGGATTCTATATGTATTTCTCCTTTCTGGAAACTTCGTCAATCGATTTGACTTTTGATCGGACATTACATTTCACCCGTATAATATTCTTCTTGGGACTTTCAACGTTAATATCTCATATCTCACTACTCTAGACTAGGTTTCCCTCTCCTCCTCTGGATATTAAGTTTTTTCAGCATTGAACAGGTTCAATTTTTCTGTTCGCCTAGAATTACCCTGCCTTCTCACCAAGCCTAATTTATCCTCACCTGTTTTAATATATCTATCTGCTACTTTTCATAGTCAGACTACTTCCCATATACAGATTTAACTTAGGTTAAAACTTTATTTAGGTATGTCTTTTGAATGAATGGCTATCCTATTTGTACAGAACGACCGTCCTATCTAACAATACGTACTATATCCCACCCTTAATTATCCTTCGGCTTGCAAAACCAGGATCTATTGAGTTCTAGTTTATTTATGGTAGTGCACCTTACCACAGGTAATTTCAGACCTGTTTCCTTCCTATCAATTTTGGTTAAAACACAAAGTAGAAACCCATTGTATTTGTTCAGAATATTCAAGCACCTATCATTGATTAAATCCTTTAGAACATTTAATCAAAAATATCCCAAATAATTCCTCCCAAATTCGAGAATAAAGGCTACTGATCTTGCCGCCGACTGGGAAAAGCACCGTTCGTGGGATCGAGTCACCGTCCTTGTCGGTCTGGGGTGTACACCGGCCTGGTCTTTTCACCCTCAATTCAGAGGCCAGGTCTTAAATAACGGGACCCAACCCGCTCGTGCACGATTTTTGGCATACTACCTTCAGATGGTAGGGACGGGTATTTAGATCCGGCTCAAAGGACCAATTGTTACAGGAAATAAATTCCTCTATGTTTTAATACCCAATTAAAATTAAACACTCTGTCAATTCATAAGAAATTGTAAGACTCTTATTTGTATAAAATGGACAGAGACCAGTCTTTAAAATCAACCAGCTGCGTTTATTCTTGAGAGTACTGCCCATGATACATTTTACCACAGGTTATAAACTGAAAATGACGTCAGCGTTTTCTAACTGTTCCGTCTCTTCTTGACACTGGTACAAAGGCTGTATAGTTCTCAAGCCTTCCCACATCGTCTAGAGCCAAGGCCAGCCTGTGTAGATAAGCATTCTAGCCAGTCTGGCGATATAGTTCATTAATTTCTACCAAGGAACAGACAGTCATTGTTCTAATTATTGATTATATTTACACACATTATATTCAGTACTAGGATTAAAAATAAAATTCATACATATACAGTAACATAATAGTATTCTGATGTATACATAATTAGTCGTTATTGATAAAAATTCCCTTAACAAAATTTAAACCTTTTGTTTAACAAATCCAGAACCTTTAAAAAGTAGGTGCTGTCTCATCATCGTAATTGTCAAAACGAACTGTTTCCCACTCTTAGCTACGATGTGGGAGTGTCCCAAAGGTCAATACTGTTCAGCTTGTACATTAATGATCTTCCTTCTGTCTGTACTGGGTCTGAAGTTCGAATGTATGCAGATGATACAGTGATATATGCATGCAAAGAGCAAACAACAAGCTACACAAGAACACACTACAGTAATGGTCCAGATGACAAAGTGGTTGAGGGACTCATGTTATCATCTCAATGTAAAACAAAACAGTCTGCATGTTCCTCACAAAGAGGACAACTGATGCCACTGAGCCAGATGGCTGTCTCAGGGGAAAAGCTCCAGGTGGTATCTGATTTGAAGTACCACGGCATCATACTTGATTCCAACCTTTCTTTTAAAAAGCAAATGAAAAAGGTAACTCACATAACCAAATTCAACCTAGCTGTTTGACATCAGAGGTAACAAAACGGTACTTCAAATCTATGATACTCCCCCACTTAACATACTACTTGACTAGTTGGGCCCAAGCTTGCTCTACAACAACATTAAAACCCATTCAGTCTGTCTGCAAACAGGCTCTCAAAGTGCTTGATAGGAAGCCCAATAGCTATCATCACTGTTACATTCTCAGAAAGCATGAGCTCCTGAGTTGGAAAAATCTTGTGCAATACACTGACGCCTGTCTTGTATTCAAGATTCTAAATGGCCAGGCTCCCCCTCCACTCAGTACTTTTCTTAAACAGAAAATCTATGGTAGCAGATCCACTTTAATGTCCGGACATTGTTCCACGTAATGGAAACAGATTATAATGGTAGAATACATTAACTTCCTGCTCAAATTCACTGGTGTTACCTAAACAACAAAACCAAGCAACAATAATCAGAAACTATTACAAAACGTTTCCCGATTCAACTATTCAGACCTGAATCCCTTACAGCCAGATATAGCCTAGCGAGCACAACTAACTCTCCTATTCTTACCAGTAGGAAAAGAAATATACCCCATACTCAAACAACGTTCTGCGCTTACCCCTATCATAAGATTAAAAACAAACTCTACAACTTTCTCTTCTCTTTCGGCTTCACATTTATGAAATGTCCAAGACTTTAAAAATAACATGTAAATGCACCAAATTCACAAAATACATCAGTCAATCCATAAGAATAAAAAACTAATTTTTCGGTGGGCACAGCTCTATTGCAATTACATATCCGCTATTATTAGAACTCATTAGATGTAGGTAACTGTCTCTTCTTTGATTCAGTTATTGAAATACGACTCCATTCTCAATATGTTATTCCAGCAGACCATTTAGGCAACAGACAAAGTATTACATCGAAATCGCCTCGCTATTCATACTGAATGATTTAGTCTTTCAATTTGAACTAAGCAAGCTGTTAAAACGTTCAGTTTATATCTTAAACAAACACTAGCGGCCGTATCTTTCCAGGCAAACATACCAATACTTTAATTACAATCAGAAACCCAGATTTTAGTCAATACCATATACCCAATGCTATTGAAATGACGAAGAAACCCCATAAATAACCCAATTTACATTTGTCTGTAGACGTAAAATCAGGCACATTATAACGACACAATTCCCAGAAAATAGCCTTAATTAAATGTCCAAGCGTTTCTCCGGCGAGATTCTCACACTCGCCAAATGAATAGATTAACAGTCAACGAGTTAAATCGACATTCATTGACTAGGAAACAGATTTTGCGCTTTTTAATAAAAGTAAATTATGTTTTCTCATGCAACGTATTTCAATTACCTTACTACATCACATGAATCACACAATGATAATTAGTTTGTTGGATACCCTAGGCTTTGTACGACGTTATAAATTACATTGAGATTCCATCCTAAATCGCTCTAACTTTATGGAAAAATGTTTATTCAATAAATCCAGCAACACATTTTCAGGCCTTAAAGGACAGTTTTATTTCAAATGTAGTACACGGACGGAGAAAATCCAATACGCGTTTTATAGTTACATCGTTAGGGTAAGTTAACCAAAAGTGGACACACTCCATTCAGTTTCTAGAGCACAATTGCCCAGACTTTGTAGACAGTTTAATAATGCTTAAACCTCATCTTTATCAAATTATCCATTAAAGATACCAACTCAAAATCTACATACGTCTACGAATGGGTGATTTAAATTGTATCTAATTATATTCCCAGTATTACTTTATCAAATCTCTAGTAATCGATTATACACACATACAATTCATCATATGTTTATATATTCACAGAATCCATATAAAACGTAAGAAGTTCTTAGGTACTCACAACAACCATTCCATTTGATCTTTCAAGGACTCTCCATTGCTACGAAATAGCTCTCCAAACTTTTGTTTCCTGGACAATGACCAGCCCGTCATGGGATCCTCAACGGTTCTCTAACCTCCCAGAGACCACAGCAAAATCAAGCTTCTCAGGAACTACAGACCTTCCACTGTTTTCTAATATATCATCCAGCTCTCAATACCACCCCGTGATATTCTATGATGGGCTCTGTGAAGGAACAGAGCCGCCAGTCAGCCAGGATCTGCCAGAGCCGCCAGTCAGCCAGAATCTGCCAGAGCCGCCATTCAACCAGGATCCGCCAGAGCCGCCATTCAGCCAGGATCCGCCAGAGCCGCCAGTCAGCCAGGATCCGCCAGAGCCGCCAGTCAGCCAGGATCCGCCAGAGCCGCCAGTCAGCCAGGATCCGCCAGAGCCGCCAGTCAGCCAGGAGCTGCCAGAGCCGTCAGTCAGCCAGGAGCTGCCAGAGCCATCAGTCACCCAGAAGCTGCCAGAGCCGTCAACCAGCCTGAGCTACCTCTCAGTCCTGAGCTACCTCTCAGTCCTGAGCTACCTCTCAGTCCTGAGCTACCCCTCAGTCCTGAGCTACCCCTCAGTCCTGAGCTACCTCAGTCCCGAGCTGCCCCTCAGTCCGGAGCTGCCCCTCAGTCCAGTAGGGGTCCTAGGCCAAGGTCGGCGGGGGGGGGTGTACTGTCACGTTCTGACCATAGTTCTTGTGTGTTTCCCTTGTTTTAGTGTTGGTCAGGACATGAGCTGGGTGGGCATTCTATATTGTGCGTCTAGTTTGTCTGTTTCTGTGTTTGGCCTGATATGGTTCTCAATCAGAGGCAGGTGTTAGTCATTGTCTCTGATTGGGAACCATATTTAGGTAGCTTGTTTTGTGTTGGGGTTTGTGGGTGATTGTTTCCTGTCTTTGTGTTTTCAGCACCAGTTAGGACTGTTTCGGTTTTGTCACGTTTATTGTTTTGTAATTTTAGCTTGTTAGCAAATAAATAATCAACTCAATTGGTGTGGTACGGACTTATTTGGTGAGACTCGGGTTTGTGCAGATTCCCGGATTATGCAACATTCAGAATGAGACTGTAGAGGAAATTGATTAATTAGTGACTGTTGTAAAATCGATATTCTGATATTCTTTGAGTTAATTTGGGAAAAAGAAACTCAGTAAAGCTAAAACTTTCCCATGGTGCCCCAGGTTAATGAGTTAATAATTACCTATTTCATTTAATCACGTAATTATAAACTGTTAATCATTCGACGAGCAGCACATTAATCAATACAACTACAGTTGAGTACTGTATCTAAGAAGGTGAATTCAAGCAGGACCACCCGGTTATTCTCTTCAAATCATCATTTGTCTACACTGCTCTCATTCCCACGCTGGGATAATCTACACGGCTGATTAGCCATCCTGAGAAGACCACTCTTACAGAATGAGTGCAAGGAAACAGTCAACTAAGAGAAAGGATATTGTGACATCTTGTGGACAGTCAGAGACTTACACCCGATAACAAAAAAGACCAGACCATCCAAAGATATTCAACGGAGATATCCAGCAGTGATACCCAACGGAAACCTTCAACACGTAAATACATGGATTACAATTCTTAATCATAAGAGCGGGAGTTCGGGGCAAGATGTTATGGCTAAACTAAGCATAGTTTACAAATGTTGCCTTTCTCTCTCCCTCTCTGTCTTTAATTCTCCATCTTGTGTAACGTGTGTCATATTGTATTATTGCACTAGGGACCTGTTGTCAACTTGTGTGGTACGGAATGATTAGTGAGACCCGGGTTTGGGAAGATTTAAAGGATTATCCGACGTTCAGAATGAGACTGACATGAGGAAATGATTGACTGCTATGACATCAAGATTCTGATATTCTTGAGTTAATCCGGGAAACGGTAACTCATTAAACAAACTTTTCCGATGGTACCCCAGGTTACTGAGTTAATTGTTACATGATTCATTGAATCACATAATAATAAACATACTTAATTATTAGATAAATAGCATGTCATCACATTAACGATAGCAACATCATGACACAGATGTAAATACATTTGTGCACAACGTTTGAGAGAAATAAGCTTTTTATTAAGCATATTGAAACTTTCTGGGATCTTTTATTTCAGCTCATGAAACATGGGACCAACACTTACATGTTGCATTTATATTTTTGTTCAAATCCCTTGTTGTGGCAAGTCTAAAGTTCAGGAGTAAAAATGTGTTTAACAAGTCAGTCACATAATACATTTCATGGACTCACTTTGTGTGTTATAATAGTATTCAATGTGATTTTTGAAAGACTACCTCAGCTCTGTACCCCACACATACAATTACCTGTAATGTTTCTCGGTCGAGTAGTGAATTTCAAACACAGATTCAACCATAAAGATCAGGGCAGGGAGGTTTTCCAATGCCTCACAAAGAAGCACCTATTAGTAGATGGGTATAAATAAAACATTCAGACATTTAATATCCCTTTGAGCAAGGTGAAGTTATTAATAACACTTTGGATGGTGTATCAATACCCCCAGTCACTACAAATGTACTACCTAACTCAGTTGCCAGAGAGAAAGGAAACTGCTCAGGGATTTCACCATGTGTCCAATGGTGACTATAAAACAGTTACAGAGTTTAATGGCTGTGATAGTAGAAAACTGAGGATGGATCAACAACATTGTAGTTACTCCACAAAAATAACCTAATTGACAGAGTGAAAGGAAGGAAGCCTGTACAGAATAAAAATATTCCGAAACATGCATGATGTTTGCAGTAAGGCACTAAAGTAAAACTAGAAAAAATGTGGCAAATAAATATACTTTTTTAAATCCTGAATTCAAAGTGTTATGTTTGGGGCAAATCCAACACACATCACTGATTACCACTCTTTATATTTTCCAGCATGGTGGTGGCTGCATCATGTTATGGGTATGCTTGTCATCGGCAAAGATTAGGGTGTTTTTATGATAAAAAGAAACGGAATAGAGCTAAGCACAGGCAAAATCCAGGAGGAAAACCTGGTCCAATTTGCTTTCCAACAGACACTGGGAGACAAATTCACCAATCAGCAGGACAATAACCTAAAACACAAGGCCAAATATACACTGGAGTTGCTTACTAACATGACATTGAATGTTCCTGAGTCGCCTAGTTACAGTTTTGATTTAAATCGGCTTGAAAATCAATGGCAAGACATGAAAATGGCTGTCTAGCAATAATCAACAACCATCTTGACAGAGCTTGAAGAATTGAAAAAATAATAATGGGCAAATATTGTACAATCTAGGTGTGGAATGCTCTTAGAGACTTACTCTGAAAGAGTCACAGCTGTAATCGCTGCCAAAGGTGATTCTAGCATGTATTGACTCAGGGGTTTGAATACTTATCTGATCAAGATATATTAATGTTTTAGTTCTCATTCATTTGTTGCAAATGTTAGAATTGTTTTTCCAGTTTGACATTACAGAGTATTTTGTGTAGATCATTGACACAAAAATGAAAAGTTATTCCATTTTAATCACACTTTGTAACACAACAAAATGTGGAAAAAGTCACGAGGTGTGAAGACAGTGAAACAGTATGTTATTTCTGCTGAATTATTTATTTTTGAAAAGTTGTTGTTAAAGTCCAAACCACCCAGAAAAAATATTCAGGGGCTTGGTAAATATGATGATTTTCACATAAGTATGCAGGTTTCTGATTTAACTTCAATATTTTAATACCTTGCCTCATTTTTGTGTTCAAAATGCATGAAATTCGAAAATGTAAATTCAATTTAATATACTGCAAAATCGAAACAATTATTTGCGTGTAAAAACAACTACAAGGGAAATTGTGTTTAGGGATAGACCCCTTTTTTCTCCATTTCCGCCTGAATGACGTGCCCAAAGTAAACTGCATGTAGCCCAAGCCCTGAAGCCAGAATACGCATATAATTGGTACCATTGGAAAGAAAACACTTTGACGTTTGTAGAAATGTTAAAATAATGTAGGAGAATATAACACAATAGATATGATTGGAGAAAATCCAAAGAAAAACCAACCATACTTTTTGTTGTTGAGAGACCATCCTCTTAGAAATGCAAGAGAAAGCTCATATTGTAAAATAGCTCCCTGGATGCAATTCCTATGGCTTCCACGTGGTGTCAGCAGTCGATGTTCATGGTTTCAGGCTTGTAACTTCAAAAATGAATAATAAATAACAGTTTTTGTATGAGGACACAGTCTTGAAAATCTGTGTCAATCCGCGTCATGATGGAGTTGAGCACCTACTAAAATCGGTTTCCTATTGAACATACTTCTTTCCGTATGAAATATTATAGTTTGATTACATTTTAGGGTGTCTGAGGGGTAAACATAAACATATTTTGACTTGTTGAAACAAAGTTTATGAGATAGATTTTCGTATTCCTTTCTCTGCAAGTTGAACGAGTGGATTACTCAAATCGATGGCGTCAACTAAACAGACTTTTTGGGATATAAAAAAAGATTTTTATCTAACTACATTTCATCTAACTACATGTTATCGCTGGGACCCTTTGGATGACAAATCAGAGGAAGATTTTCAAAAAGTAAGTGAATATTTACTCTTTATATGGGAATGTATGAAACCTGTGCCGGTGGAAAAATATTTTGATGTGGGTGGCCGTCCTCAAACAATCGCATGGCATGTTTTCGCTGAAATAGCTACTGTAAATCGGACAGTGCAGTTAGATTAACAAGAATTTAAGGTTTTGGACACTTATGTACCTAAATGTTTAACCGCTATGATAACTATTCAAATTTATTTGAATTACGCGCCCTCCAGTTTCACTGGAAGTTGTCCTGATGGCGGGAAGTTTTAATTTATTCCAATTTCCTAATATTTTTTCTCAACTATAGAATGGTAAATTCTTGCATCAACTTGACATGTGGCTTCGTTTTTAGAGATTTGTGTGGGTAATTCAATGTATCATGTTTTTACACAATGTTGCATGCATGTTTGAAGAAATAAAATGATATTTTTATATTAGTATTTCGAGGTTGCTGTGCTATGAGGTGTTGTGGATCATGATGAACGTATATCAAAACTCTAGTGCAAATTGACGTTCAAAGATGTCATTAACCATTCCCACCAGAGCTAATTCACACACATCACCCTTAATGTCAGAGGCAAATGTAGCATCATAAAATGCTTGCAGCTCTACCACCACTTACTGCTAGTAGAATGAGCACTTTGTTCAACAATGACTGCTAAAGTGGGTTAAATGGCTAATAATTAAAAACATGAAAAAAATATGAAACATTAAAACATGATCACTGAAAGTAATTGATAGCTGGTTTAACGTCCGATGACTCTGACTGTCACGCCCTGACCATAGAGAGCCCTTGGTTCTCTATGGTGTTTAGGGCAGAGCGTGACTACGGGGGTGTTCTAGTCATTGTTTTTCTATGTTTTTGATTTAGTCTGGTTCCAAATTAGAGGCAGCTGGTAATCGTTGCCTCCAATTGGGGATCAGATTTAGGAAGCCCTTTCTTTTACCTGTTTTGTGGGATATTGTTTTGTGTATGTGCATGTAGCACCAATGATGTCACGTTTCATTGTTCGTTTATTGTTTTGTTTGGAAGTCTCGCTTTATTAAAAGGTGTGGAACTTTAATCACGCTGTGCCTTGGTCCGTCTTTCCACACGACACTGACCATCAAAATAGTCTGTTAACCCCACTATTTCCATACTAATCTGGAGTTATTTTCATTAATGATGTTTAGTTTATGGAGGTAGTAGATAAGTAAAACAAAGGATTGTCTCTTGATGGTCTTTAATCTATTGATCTAATTAAATGAAGTTCTACTTTTCAGCCCTTCCAGCCTGTATTTGAAGTATTTATAGTGATGACTTTTTAAATGGCATTTTAAATTATATACTGGGCCTACACAGTATGTCTCATGTGATATGATGACCTGTTCTTTGGGGAATTTATCATCAATACATTATTTCTCGTGTGGGGATGTTGTTGTCTTTTGATTTCATGGAGAGACACATGCCTTCCCAAGGGATAGCAATGCATTTTGCCTGATGTGGACCATAAGTGGGTGTCCAAGGCATTGTTCAGGTGGTCGGGAAATGGGATTCCAGAGATGGACGTTGCCAGGGTTGACAAAATGTGGTGGGACCGCCCTCCACCACCATCTGCAGAGATGGAGAGGTACTTTGCCCAGGTACAGCTATATTGCCCACATTTTGTGCAGTAGGAAGGTCATCAGTTGGAACATATGGTTCGTTACACCGTTACAGGCAAATACACTGGTAATGGCAATATCATTTTTATGTAATTAATAATCTAACGCAGCTTTTATATTTTAAACAAACAGCAACACATTTCTCTTTGTGAAATGTTATTATAGAATTATTCCATTCTCAGTCCGGTCTATTCTCATATATTTCTGCAGTTTTTTTTCTTTAGGGGAGCTGATGGGTTTGGAGTACCTCTTTGATCTGACTGGTTTGGTGCTGCAGGATTACAAGGCTGCCATTGAGGAGCTGGATATTCTGATGTCCAAGGGGAGGATGGGCTTTGTGGAGCTTGTGGAATTTCAGGACCTGACTGTTCCAGTGCTGGAGACAGACCTGCCTCTCGTTGGCACCTTTTGTCCTGCTCTACCAGCATCCGGTCCACAGCTTCATCAGTTAGTCCCCTGTCCTCCACGGGCTACTTCAGGACCTTGGGCCTCTATCCTCCACACCTGTGCTTGTCAGTTCCCTGTCCTACGTTCCTGTTCGGGCTAACGTTACTCCTTAGTCCATGGACCATCAATTATAAGTATATATTTTTTTGTTGTAGTTGAATTTTACCCCTTTTTTTCTCCCCAATTTTGTGGTATCCAATTGTTAGTAGTTACTATCTTGTCTCATCGCTACAACTCCCGTACGGGCTCGGGAGAGACGGAGGTTGAAAGTCATGCTTCTTAACACAGCGCGCATCCAACCTCGAAGCCAGTCGCACCAATGTGTCGGAGGAAACACCGTGCATCTGGCAACCTTGGTTAGTGCACACTGCGCCCGGCCCGCCACAGGAGTCGCTGGTGCACGATAAAACAAGGATATCCCTACTGGCCAAACCCTCCCTAACCCGGACGATGCTAGGCCAGTTGTGCGTCGCCCCACGGACCTCCTGGTCGCTGCCGGTTACGACAGAGCCTGGGTGCAAACCCAGAGTCTCTGGTGGCACAGCTGGCGCTGCAGTACAGCGCCCTTGACCACTGCGCCACCCGGTTATATAAAAATAATATATATATATTTTTCAGTGAGTAACTCAAGTTGAAGGCCAAATGGGTTTATATTAGCTTTATAACTTATTCTGTGTGCGATTTTAAAATACTCGGTTGAAGGACATACACCTGGTTTATTTGAAACAATTATTGTTACCATGAAAAAAATATTTACAGAAAGATTGCCATTTTTCTATTTACTATAATGGGGGATCCTGTTTTCTGCTAACAGTACCGCAGTTGGCCGTGAACTTCCATGGCTTCAATGAGAGGGGAAAGTTGCTCTCCGGTTGGATCAAAGATTGTGTATCATATTGACAAGATAGTCGTGTGATCGCTCTAACAATAGAAATAGATGTCTTCAAAGATGGGAGAAAGCAAGATCAGGTGGGACCATTCTAGCCAATGAGAGGGCAGATATGCGTGTGAACAACAGGCCATAGAGATTGAGGACTCATATTTGTATCTGTGCCATCATAGCGTCTGTGACAGCATGGGCAGCGCCATTAAGGCTCCATTTTAAAGTAGTCAATTGTCCCAACTCATAAGAATCCCCACCCAGTTGGCTACTTTAAAATCGTGGAAGCTCTCCATTGCAGTGTCCATGCTAAAACAGGTTATATCCATGATACGTCCTCTATCTATCTTTATGACAACAGGCACAACTCCAACATAAAGTTGTTTTTTTCAAAGTTGTCGAAATGCCATTTGCATCCATATCAGTGCATTCCTAACAACCTAACCATTACGAAACTCCTTTTCGATCAAATAAGCCTCACTTAGAAAATTAGCAATTACATTTTTTGTTGACCAAATTTGACACTCTCACTCTCACTCTCCCTCTCAAGCTCACTTCGTGGGCTTATCTTCATGGAGAGATTTTGGGCTGAGTAAAACCTCTTCCTCTCTGGCTGGATTCACTCCCGGCCTCTGTTTCCCACCCTTTCCATCAGCTGGGCAATCTGCAACTGCTACTTCCATTTGTGGACTTTTAAATTAATAATATAAAGCCATTGACTCTTGAAGAATATAACCTATAAATGCCTCATGTGCATAGATCAGCTGTTTAACCCACAGACTAAACAACGAAGCCATCGATGACATCACCCCATTGTTTCCTATGAGAATGCTCAGTGGCACATTTAAAGATCAAGAAGTGTCATTTCAGCGTGTCACCATCTTGCTACATGAAGGAGTTTTAAGAAACATTGCATGTGCAGTTTGAGCGCTTCTCTAGGAAGTGACGTTGCAGGCTAGCTCAGTGCTGCCTCCTCTCCATTGAGTCAGGGGAGAATGACTGCCCCCTAGCATTGAGGATTTCATGTTGAAGGCCGACCGAAGCACGGCAGGTATTGTTTCCAGAAAACACAATCCCCCATTATAGTGAATGAGGAAACGGCGATCTATGTGGTCTATATTCATGGATATATAAAAAAACATTGAACACAATCATGGTACCAATAATTGGTTCTAATACACTAGGTGTATGTCCTTCAACTGATTCTTTTGAAATTGCACACAGAAGAAGTTATAAGGACAATTTAGTTGCTAATGGCAGCCTGCAGTACCTCGGTCGGCTTTCAACTTGAAATCCTCAATGCGAGGGGGCAGTCGTTCTCCCCTGGTCTAAGATACATATTACTGTATTCCTTTACAGGATTTGGACTTATTGCACTTCAAAAATGTTTAGATATTTACCATTTTGAAAAAATGTCAAAATATTAATCTGATTGTATAAAAATGTACATTTTTTCAAAATGGTAAAAATCTAAACATTTTTGAAGGGCAAAAAGTCCAAATCCTGTAAGAGAATACAGTAATATGTATCTTAAGGTTTTGTCAATACAGTATCAGCTAAATGTACCAGAAGGGGGAGCCAACTTTCTGTTTATCAGAAACATCTATTTGACCAAATACCCAACTCCTAACGTCTTACACAGTCATGTACATACCAATAACAACTCTACTGATTTCCCTCAATAAAGCTAGGTTTCAAAACTTTTATTTTCTGCGACAGAACTAATTCAGCCTTGGTACACATTACAGATTGTGTACGTCCCTCCTGTTTTTCGTGCACAATGAAAGAAAAATCATGACATTCAAATACATTTTAACAGCAAACAAATACATTTAAAACAAAAACCCTGATAAATAAAATAAAACACTCAGTGAAACCTAGAACAAGCATTCTGAGAGAAATATGGTGCTCTTATTACCTAGCCTGGTGGTCCAGTCTGTTTACGCTTTTGCCAACTCCTCTCTGTGTTCGTTCCTTGTCATACAGGATGTACACTACATGACCAAAGGTATGTGGACACCTGCTCGTCGAACATCTCATTCCAAAATCATGCCCAAATCATGGGCATTAAAATAGAGTTGGTCCCCCCTTTGCTGCTATAACAGCCTCCATTCTGCTAGGAAGGCTTTACACTAGATGTTGGAACATTGCTGCGGGGACTGGCTTCCATTCAGCCACAAGAACATTAGTGAGGTTGGGCACTGATGTTGGGCAATTAGGCCTGGCTCGCAGTCGGCGTTTCAATTCATCCCAAAGGTTCGGTGGGGTTGAGGTCAGGGCTCTGTGCATGCCAGTCAAGTTCTTCCACACTGATCTGTGCATGCCAGTCAAGTTCTTCCACACCGATCTCGACAAAATATTTCTATATGGACCTCGCTTTGTGCATGGGGGCATTGTCATGTGAAACAGGAAAGTTCCTTCCCCAAACTGTTGCCACAGTTACAGAAGGGGACCAGGCTATACAGTATACAAAGTGGAAAGCACAGAATTGTCTAGAATGTCATTTTCCTTCACTGGAACTAAGGGGCCTAGCCCGAATCACGAAAACAGCCCTAGACCATTATTCCTCCTCCACCAAACTTTACAGTTTGCACTATACATTGGGGCAGATAGTGTTCTCCTGGCATCTGCCAAACCCAGATTCATCCGTCAGACTGCCAGATGGTGAAGGGTGATTCATCACTCCAAAGAACGCATTTCCACTGCTCCAGAGTCCAATGGCGATGAGCTTTACACCACTCCAGCCGACGCTTGAAATTGACCGTGGTGATCTTAAGCTTGCTCGGCCAAACCCATTTCATGAAGATCTTTTTTTTGGGGGGGGGATTTTACCCCTTTTTCTCCCCAATTTCGTCGTATCCAATTGTTGTAGTAGCTACTATCTTGTCTCACCACTACAACTCCCGTACGGGCTCGGGAGAGACGAAGGTTGAAAGTCATGCGTCCTCCGATACACAACCCAACCAGCCGTACTGCTTCTTAACACAGCACACATCCAACCCGGAAGCCAGCCGCACCAATGTGTCGCCTGGCCCGCCACAGGAGTCGCTGGTGCGCGATGAGACAAGGACATCCCTACTGACCAAGCCCTCCCTAACCCGGACGACGCTAGGCCAATTGTGCGTAGCCCCACGGACCTCCCGGTCGCGGCCGGTTACAACAGAGCCTGGGCGCGAACCCAGGGACTCTGATGGCACAGCTGGCGCTGCAGTAGAGCACCCTTAACCACTGCGCCACCCGGGAGGCCACTTCATGAAAATCTTGTCGCTGCCTCCAGAGGCAGTTTGGAACTTGGTAGTGAGTGTTGCAACCGAGGACAGACGATTTTCACGCGCTGCTCACTTCAGCACTCGGCGGTCCCGTTCTGTGAGCTTGTGTGGCCTACCACTTCGCGGCTGAGCCGTTGTTGCACCTACATGTTTCCACTTCACAATAACAGCACATACAATTGAGCGGGGCAGCGCTTGCAAGGCAGAAATTTGATTACCTATGATGGTGCCATGTTGAAAGTCACTGAGCTCTTCAGTAAGGCCATTCTACTGCCAATGTTTGTCTATGGCTTTGTGATCGATTTAATACACCTGTCAGGAACTGGTGTTTGCTGAAATACCTGAATCCACTAATTTGAAGGGGTTTCCATATGTATATATAGTGTATGTGTAGCTTGACAAGGATAGAATAGAAAGTTGGCTACAGCACAGTTACAGAAGGGGACCAGGCTATACAGTATACATGACCAATGTTAATACATAAAACAACGAGTCTAGAGGTGGGCCTAGGCTTGTGACAAGCTGAGGAAGAGTGAAATGTGTGTGACATCACTAATAGGAACAATGAGAAAGGTGAAATAAACAGATGCGATAATATGGCTATTTTTTTATGCATCAGCTGCACTAATAGTGAATCAATGTGCTTAATGTGAGAGAAAAAAATTGGGCCCGATTCCTTTTGTTTTGTTTAAACCAGTCAAAACTGTGCAAGAAGTTACATGCATTCACACAATACTGATAAAGTGATATTTCTTTTTTAGGTTTGGCTGAATTCACTCTGTAGTAGGTATGTAGTATCTGTTTTGGCCCCTGAATGATGACAAGACAACTTCCATTGCAAGAAAGGATATAAATGCCTCTTCAAGGACCTTGAGAACCACCCAGACTCATTCAGAACTATGGAGGAAAAGAGGGGTGAAAGTCAATTCAAACGCAGCTCCCCTGGAAGGTAACATTAGCTATTCTTGTGTCCCCAAAGGGTAGGAAAATAAATAGCTTGAATCTTATATTTTCAACATTGAGGCCAACTACCTCACTTTGACAACACTGTACACTATATACAAAAAAGATAACACAGACAAAGTACTGCTTCGTCTTTTCCTCAAACTTGACATCAGCAAACTCAAGCAGAGCAATGTCGTTATGGACAGTACGAATAACTATCATCAACACAAGAGTATGAGATATTGCCTTTCATACAAATAAGAAAATGATTTGTTCACATTACTTTAAAGAGTGTAGTCTTTCAGATGACATTGTTCCAGGAGCAAACACACAAAAACAAACTTAATGAACCCAAATCCATTACTACTCATTATCAAAATGTGTCCCCTAATGTTAATGATAACTCCGGCTTATTATATACAGTTATGTTTACACTCATGCATATAGTTTACAAGTAGCACATTGATAATCCAACATTGAGGATTATTCAGACATAGACAACACGAGGTATAGACAACACTAGCACACTATGCTCACCACGGCGCTAAAGTGAACATCGCCGCACACCTGGACAAGGAATCAACAACATGTATGACTAAACTTGACACACAAGAAATTCTTGACTTTTCTATGAAAGAAGCACAACTGTAGAGTTTTTGTTGTTTTCTCTGTCACCTGCAGTAGTTAACAGTCAAAATGAAAGATGCTAGGGACATCAAATATATAAAGGGATTGGCAGTCTCTGTCTTGGAAATCTTGATAGCTTACTACAGGGATGAGCAATGGACCTCATCATGAGGGACTGCAATAGCTCGTGGGTCTGCGTACCCACATCAATACCACCCCCGGGAACAAAACATTTTAGCGAACCCCTCGTGACAGCGAAGAGAAACATTTTAAGTTTTTAAGTTAATTTCCTGCAATTCTACACATTTTGCCATGGGGTGTAGAGAAATTTTGCCGTTTTAAAGCAAGTTTGCTGCATTTCCACACATTTTGCAACAGGGCGGAGAGAATATTTTTTTATTTTACAACTAATTTAATGCAGTTCTACTAATTTTGCCATGGGGCGGAGAGAAATATTTGCAGTTTTACAGCTAATTTTATGCAATTCTACCAATTTTGCCATAGGGTGGAGGCTGAAGCACAACCAAATTTCAAAATTGCACCTTGTGTATCCTATTATTCTAACTCTCAACTGTAAATTGAGACTCCAACGAAGCTCCTAAGAATGCATTTATTTATTTTTATATATTGGTCCGCAGGCCTATCCAAGGACGTTGCCCATCCAAGGCATATTATACAATTTCTGGACTTTATCGTCTTACTATGATGGAAGTCCTATTCACCCAAATATGGAAGATCCATACTGTATCCTTGTCTTAGGATATAATTCTGGTCATAAGAGGTCTGATAAGAATATCAAGAGCTTCAACTCAACTAACCACGCTAGAAAAGGTTGATTCATTTTCCGAAAAACATTTTCAAAAAGCTTTCACTGAAAGATATCTAGGCTCATTCCTTCTAATTATATATTTTCTGTTGATAAAACTTGATTTCAATTTACACTGTTTAGTTTTTGTTTTACAATGATATTTAATTAGTAAATTGTGTTAAATGTATTTTTAGTGAAAATTCAGATCCCCTTTTGACAAAACATCTCTGTGTATTATTCTGTGATATTCTCATCTTTTACACTTGTCTCCACTGTATAACATTCTCACAATCTCTTCATTGTAAAAATGGTCTGTTAGCAGACAAAGCCGACTGAATGAAATATGTTTAACACAATTAAAATAAAGATCATAGAAGACATTATAGGATATACAGTAAATACATTTCACAAAGCCATAGTGCTTATTTCACTGTCACACCCTGACCATAGTTTGCTTTGTATGTTTCTATGTTTTGTTTGGTCAGGGTGTGATCTGAGTGGGCATTCTATGTTGTGTGTCTAGTTTGTCTGTTTCTGTGTTTGGCCTGATATGGTTAACAATCAGAGGCAGGTGTTAGTCATTGTCTCTGATTGGGAACCATATTTAGGTAGCCTGTTTGGTGTTGGGTTTTGTGGGTGATTGTCTCCTGTGTCAGTGTTTGTGTCACACGGGACTGTTTCGGGTTTACACGTTTGTTTTTTTGTAGTTTATTCATGTATAGTTTTCTTATTAAAAACAAACATGAATTTCAACCACGCTGCATTTTGGTCCTCCTCTCCTTCGACGGAAGAATCCCGTTACACACCTCTAATTTATTGACTTGTCTAGTGTAATAGTATTGTCGCTGATAAATGTTTCATGGGGAATTCCTAATAATATATAACATGTGCATTAGTGACATTTTATATCAAGACATTCTTCTAGTAAGGAAAGGTTTCTTTAGCGTCTGTAGTATTGGAGATGCAGTCATGACTGCAACTGTACTGTGTAGACATAACAGGAGTTATAGTCTCATTTAGGTATTTACCTCAGTAACTATGTATTTATCATCCAAATGCCCTTCGCATTTAAACAACCACTCACGTTTCTGTGTTACAGGAATATTATGACATATTTGTCTAGTGTATTTTTTTTTGGGGGGGGCGCACCGAATAGAAATTTTGGACACCAGCCAGCAGCGCTTTTAGGCATAGCTTTGAAGTTCTGTATAACCAAACAAGCAAGTTTTTTGCTTCATCTGAAATTACATTTTTGGATACACAGCCTTAGGAGTCTTGATCCAATGAAAGTCAACAGAGAGCTTCAATTTAAAATAAAGCTGCAACAACAGGATTGAAGGAGCTAGAGGACAAACACTAAATTAATAGTTAAAAAAACAGAATCCCTTCGTTTTCACGTTTGAATTTTTTTGGGCCACCATCCTGCTGGTGTTGGTTTAGAGGCCTTAGTTGTAGTAGTGGATTCTTCACATGTCTTGGATGTGGCAGTAGATGGCTAAAGCATTGGAAGTCATGGATGTTAGATTTAGAACAACGGGACGTGGTAGTCAATGGCGTAGGAGACCTTGGATGTGACACGTCAATGCCTCCAAAAACCTTGGATTTAATCGTACACAGTTCAGAGGTCTTGGATGAAAGCGATAAATTCTTCTTTTTTTATTTTTTGCCTTCAAAGACTAAAAATCTTTCAATTTCATTTTAGAAGCTTTCAAATACTTTTGAATAGCTTTATAAAGACCTTATAGAAGCTTTCTAAGATCTTTCTGAAGCTTTTGAAGACTCTAGAAGCTAAAGCTTTCAAAGATCTTTTAAATATTGCTTTTTGAATCTTGCTTTCAGATCCTTTATAGAGAAGTTAGAAGCCCTTGATGTGGCAATAAGCTTCCAGGGAGGAGAATACGATGTACATGAGCCACAGGCTGAAGAAGAGACAGGTGGTTGCGATTTTGGGGCCCCGGGGCCCACCCAGCTCGCCCCCAATCTCAGGCCGGCGCCGGTACATCAGCACGGCCACGGCGACAAAGGCGAAGATGGTGAATAGGGTGACGGAGAAGGCCAGGGTGCCCGGATCCACCCGGAAGTCGTTTCCCTTGGAATTGTGGTAGATGGCGGCGATGGACCAGGCCACGCCGATCCCCAAGAAGACGTTGACGGCATTGCTGCCCGTTACGTTGCCGATTGAGGCGTCGGCGTACTGGTCCTGGATTGCAGCTACCTTGCTGGCAAACGTGTCTGGGGGAGTGAGAGAGAGATAAAGAGAAAGGGAAAGGAAGAAAAATAAGAATTGTGAATGGTGGTAGGGTGACATGGATCCAAAATTAGATGTCCATGCATGACAAGAGATATGACATAGTGTACTACTCAAGAACACTTCATACAAAGCACTGCTTTTAGGAGTGACAATGCCTAATTGTGATAAAACCATGTCATGAGAGTGTAGAGTTAGATGGTGTATGTTACTAACCTGGCGTCCCAATGCCGCAAAAACTAGATTGGTGACAGAGTCCTAATAAGACCCACCGTGTGTGTATACATGTCTGTGTGTATTGTGGCATGTATGGAACACACCTGGCACAGACGTCCCGAGCGCCACAAACACCACGGCGGTCACGGAGTCCTTGAGGCCCACGGTACAGCCAAAGTGGGAGGCCAGGTCTCCAATGAAGGCGGTGAGCAGGCCAATCATACTGATGGAGACCACGAAGCAGGCCCAGCCGTTCCAGTAGTCGGTGGGCGGCACAAAGGCAAACAGCAGCTTCCAGAAGACGGTGAGAAAGTGCATGACGTAATCAAAGCAGGAGGGCAGCTTCTCCTCGCCGCACTCGTCCTCATCATCATCGCCTGAGACATTTCGAGGGGAGGACAGATGTGTTGTAACCCCCAGCTTCGTAGTTGAATTTCAACATTTAACATGTTTAAATCCTCTGCTACAATGTTAAGTTTCTCTGCAATGTAATAAACAAGTCTTAAACTGTGAGTGGACCAGGAGAAACTAGCTAGCACTAGTCCATTCTAAATTAAAACACAGACGTTCAGGCAGTCCTAGTAGCGTTAGCCCCACTCTCTCCACTCCCTACAGACTGTGTGGAGAGTGAATTTCCACATTACACAAATAATGAAGCCTCTTATCACATCAAGTCGGGACAGTGAGCCACATCTCTACTCATTGAAGCCATGGGAGAGTTCATTAGGGTGACTGACAGCGTGGCTTAAAATAGCTGATGGGCAAAATCCATCTGAATGCGTTTCTCTGCATGGGAGCAGGAAATGGTCACGTTTTTGTGTGTATATGTGTGTGTGAGTGGGTGTCTGTGTTTGCTAATACAATACATGTCGTGTCCATGAGTATGTCTCAAGACATAGGCCTGCATTTCAATACCTGTTTCAATGCTTGATTCTATGCATGCGTGGGGGCGTGTGTGTTTTATAGTATGTGAAATTTCAAAATGTTTGTATGTTTTAAATGGCAGGATGCCATACTAATTTCAGCTTGTCAGCTAGTAGAATTCACTGTACACTTTTGAGGAAGATAATCTTCAGCTGATAATCAGCTGAGGGGACGTGCTGTACCAAAAAGAACGAATGGCGGGAATAAACGTGATTGCTCATTAGATGATGCATTCTCAGGAGCCTAGTATGCTGATATTTGTTGCTTACTGAATTTGTTTTATTTTCTAAACAGTATGTGGTACTAGCACACAATATGCAGTTTAAGTAAGTAGTAGGAAAGCCTGATTCTGGACATGGCCACAAACACACGGCCACACACACACACACACACGGCCACCACACACACACACACACACAGTTCAGAACCCCACGAGCAGACTAATTCATTACATGGACTTTTTAATGATCGCATTACTAGCCCTGGAGGAATCTCCTCTGGAGTGCACTCCCATGTCTAACAAGCTTTGTCTTCTTCACTCAGGCTCTCGGTGGAACTTTGTGTGTGTGTGAGATGTGTGTATATGTGATTGTGTGTGGGTGTGTGTGTGTGTTGCTTGATGAGTTCGTTGTGCTTCGGCGCTGCTCCGCTGATAAATCAACAGTGCATTGGAATGTGCTTCGGAGGGCGTCTGGAATGTGCTTCGGATGTCATTGTGGCTAGGGTGATTGTGTAGCCAATTAAGACAAATGTGATATGAAAGGAAAATAACATCTTTTGGACAAGATTTTATTTTGCTCTGAATACATAATCCCGTATTGTTGTCCAAGAATCAGAATATAGGTTGCGTCCAAGAATCAGAATATAGGTTGCGTCCCAAATGGCAACCTACTCCCTATAGTACACTACTTTTCAACAGAGCCCTATAGGCCTTGGTCAAAAACGTAGTGCACTATAAAGGGAATATGATGCCATTTGGGACGCATGATGGTGTTATGTTTAAGAGGCTACCCTGCACTTCCTAGACCTAGGGAGTTTTCCCCTGCCACTCTAGTTGTGGCTTGCTCTTTTAGGGTTTAGGCCTGGTTTGTTGGTTAGGCAATTTGTTACAAACACTTTTCTAAAAAAAAGCTCTATAGGCTGCCAATGAAATGATTGGTTGATTTATCTGCTTACCAGAGCTGACTGTGATAGCTTCCATAAACTGCTGCCTCCAGCTATTGGTTCCAATCAATAGAGCCAAGTTGGTCTTCTTAATCAGCTTATCCACTGTGTTCTGTGGGGCACCAGAAGAGAATATTTTAGTCTATTAATCCTCAATCCTGCTTATTTAGCATTCCACAAACACAGATACATGCCCAGTGAATACACCTTGGCGGTGAACATGATGTACAAGTCTATAAAATACAATAAAGACAAACCAGTTTGATTTATCAGGGCAGACTGTGAACCAAACCATTTCACATCCACTATATCAACCTCAAAACATACCCTGACTCCTACCCCTAAAACTACCCCAAACTACAAAGACATTTTTAATGCTTAAATTCCAAAATGTTCATCCTGATCACTGTCTCTTTCATGTGGAATATGGAACTTACAGTATCAGTACACCTTTTGGATTGACAGATGGGAGTTACCACTTAAGACATCAGAGGTATGACTTACTGTAAGTAATGGGAAATACAATCTCAAGTGCAGCTGATTGTCTTACTCCCTTTCCAGGTGGTGGAGTGGGTGGGTTTTATAGTCCACTAGTTGTTTTACGGTCCTATCAAAGCTGTGATTTACTATTATTAAAGGTACAATTTGCAGGTTTTTGCGCGACACGGCAGATTTCAGATATAAATGAGAGTTAATGATCCGTCATTCTCATTGAAAGCAAGTCTGGTAAGCGGTAGATCAGTTCTTTGTGCGGTATGCTATGCTTCCCCTCTATAAGTTCCGTTTTTGCTTATTTTGTGTTTTAGTTTTGTACGTCAGCTTCAAGAGCTGAAAATACAATCTTTTGGGTTAATCCAAATATATTTCACAGCGTTTTAGATATTGCAATGATTCTCTACACTATACATTGCTTTTTGTGTCACTAAAACTAAAATCAGGGGAACATTTTAATAACCAGGAAACTTCTAAGAAACCAAAAGGTAGTCATTAATCTAGTAAAATAGAGCGCCTCAGAAAAAGACCAAAGCGGAAGTGTGGTCTCGTACCTTGAACTCATACGACTCCTCGATGACAACTTCCAGTTTGACGTGCTCCCCGAGGGTAGGCCGGCCCATCTCAGCGATGCGGCGTTCCTCCTCCTCCTTCTTGGAGAGAGCTTCCTCGTCCCCTTCCTCTGAGGGAGAGAGGGGGAGAAAGATAGAGAGAGATGGAGAAAGAAAGAGGAAGGGACGAGAGAACACATTTGGGTGGTTAGCGGCCATGACAAGGACGATACCCATAAGAGGCCATTCATGTCTTTCCGTGAGTGGTCAAGGTAGCTGTTGACTGTTCAACACTTGCTCTTGAAAACCTTCACACTTTTCAAAATATTGTGCTAAATACTATGCTGCCTTGGATATTTAATTTTCCCATAATCCTTTCTAGTACAGTTCCAGCTACTGTGGTAGATGCATAACCTGGCCAGAGCATAACAGTTCAGCTTGGCTATGTTTAGCGAGGCTCATAAGTGTGAAAATGTCACTTGAGTCCAGGTTTCTGTTGCAAGTGTAACTTCTTGTGCTCTGTTTATGCTAACTGAGAAATGATAAAGTGAGGACTAGGAAAAATGTGCATTCACAGGCTACATAAACGATCTGTGGTAGGAGAAGCCACAAAGGTGTGTGAAAGAGGTAAATGTGCAATAGCTGCATGATACTATTAGCTTTGCTGTGACAATCTAGCCATTTGACTGGCCCAAAGCTAG
Organism: Oncorhynchus tshawytscha; assembly: GCF_018296145.1. Classification (NCBI taxonomy): domain Eukaryota; kingdom Metazoa; phylum Chordata; class Actinopteri; order Salmoniformes; family Salmonidae; genus Oncorhynchus; species Oncorhynchus tshawytscha. The sequence goes on from NC_056430.1 coordinate 59,344,366, forward strand.
TCACCGAAGCAGAAACAGAGACATACTGAGCTGATAGAGAAAGGGAGTTCTTTCAGAGTGACACTGGAAATAAAATAGCAGACTGTTATTTCGCAGAGATTTCCAGCCGGAGGCAGTATTGAGACGACCGTGACAGAGAACTCATGAGTCACACAGTGGCGTACGTACAGCCTTTGACACAACACCGGCACATGGATGGTGAGAGGGAGGATAGAGGAGAGCGAGGCGATAGAGAAGTGAGGGGAGGATGGAGAGTACAAAGGGAGGATGTATACCTGCAATGCTGATAATGGTGGCGGGGACAGGGTTATCCCTACCCTGCACTTTCCGGTAGACGTCCCTGCCTGAGGGACAAGTTCACAGTTCAAAGTTCATTGCACAAAGAGCCCCCATTAGATTAAAAAAACAGTTTCAAAGGTTTCCCGGATAAGTCAAAAACACTATCCAATATATTTCACAATATTATGGTGGAGGAACGCACGTTTCAAATGAACAGCTGTTGAGATTCTTTGATCCAACTGTAAACTTTACTTGGTTGAGTACATGAGTTTGAGTACATTTGCTTTGAGACTTTTGTTAAAGTTGCAGCTCTAGAGGAAATATGTTTTTAAAGTTATCCGAGGAAAACCAGTGACTGTGTTTGATTGAAAATATTGTTTTTCATATAGCATTGGATCCAAACACTCCTCCTGAAGAGCTACTGAATGTGAAGAGTTTTGTTCCTGCCCATCATTAACACACCTGATTCAGCTAATCTCAGCCCAGACCGAAGAGCTGATTGAAGTGTGTAGGCTAAGTGCTATCAACTGTGTAATTGCTGGGCTGGAACAAAAGCCTGCAAACTCAATGCATTTTCAGGACCGGAGTGACCACTGATATACATTTGAAGCTGGAAGTTTACATACACCTCAGCCAAATACATTTAAACTCATTTTTTCAAAATTCCTGACATTTAATCCTCGTAAAAATTCCTTGTCTTAGGTAAGTTAGGATCACCACTTTATTGAATGTGAAATGTCAGAATAATAGTAGTGCGAATGATTTATTTCAGATTTGATTTCTTTCATCACATTCCCAGTGTTTCAGAAGTTTACATACACTCAATTAGTATTTGGTAGCATTGCCTTTAAATTGTTTAACTTGGGTCAAATGTTTTGGGTAGCCTTCCACAAGCTCCCCACAATAAGTTGGGTGAATTTTGGCCCATTCCTCCTGACAGAGCTGGTATAACTGAGTCAGGATGGTAGGCTTCCTTGCTCGCACACATTTTTTCAGTTCTGCCCACACATTTTCTATAGGATTGAGGTCAGGGCTTTGTGATTGCCACTCCAATAACTTGACTTTGTGGCAAAATGGCTTAATGAAAACACTTTGTAGGTATATTTGGGATCATTGTCCATTTGGAAGACCCATTTGCGACCAAGCTTTAACTTCCTGACTGATGTCTTGAGTTGTTGCTTCAATATAACCACATAATTTTCCTACCTCATGATGCCATCTATTTTGTGAAGTGCACCAGTCCCTCCTGCAGCAAAGCACCCCCACATCATGATCCCCCGTGCTTCACAGTTGGGATGATGCTCTTAGGCTTGCAAGCTTACCCCTTTTCCCTCCAAACATAACAATGGTCATTATGGCCAAACAGTTTTATTTTTGTTTCATCAGACCAGAAGACATTTCTCCAAAAAGTACGATCTTTGTCCCCATGTGCAGTTGCAAACTAGCTTTTTTATGGCAGTTTTGGAGAAGTGGCTTCTTCCTTGCTGAGCAGCCTTTCAGGTTATGTCGATATAGGACTCGTTTCACTGTGGATATAGATAATTTTGTACCCGTTTCCTCCAGCATCTTCACAAGGTCCTTTGATGTTGTTCTGGGATTGATTTGCACTTTTCGCACCAAAGTACGTTAATCTCTAGAAGACAGAATGCGTCTCCTTCCTGAGCGGTAGACGGCTGTGTCGTCCCATGGTGTTTATACTTGCGTACAATTATTTGTACAGATGAACGTTGTACCTTCAAGCATTTGGAAATTGCTTCCAAGGATGAACCAGACTTGTGGAGGTCTGCTGATTTCTTTTGATTTTCCCATGATGTCAAGCAAAGAGGAACTGAGTTTGAAGGTAGGCCTTGAAATACATCCACAGGTACACCTCCAATTGACTCAAATGATGTCAATTAGCCTATCAGAAGCTTCTAAAGCCATGACATCATTTTTTGGAATTTTCCAAGCTGTTTAAAGACACAGTCAACTTAGTGTATGTAAACCTCTGACCCACTGGAAATGTGATACAGTGAATTATAAGTGAAATAATCTGTCTGTAAACAACTGTTGGAACAATTACTGGTGTCATGCACAAAGTAGGTGTCCTAACCGACTTGCCAAAACTATAGTTTGTTAACAAGACATTTGAAAAACCAGTTTTGATGACTCCAACCTAAGTGTATGTAAACTTCTGCCTTCAACTGTACTACAGCACATACAGTAATCGCCAGGCATGTTAGATGATATTACAACTGGTCACACCTTACACAACAAAAAACACATTCATAAACCATTCATGAATAATTTGTAATACCTAAATTACCATGATTAAAGTGTGTCAAGTGTGTAAGCTTTATGAATTTCTATTTCCTGTAAAATGGGGGGAATTCAACTCAAGTTTCTGGAGACATGAAATTATTTGAACCAGAATTTAGCTAGTTCATTACATTGTTGTATTTACCTTATCTGCAATTAGCCTACTGTATACAGTTGAGTAAGTACAAAGTGTTTGTGGAAATTGCCTTCCCAAAAGACTTGATTGAACCCTGATGAATAGTGTGACCCTACCATTAACGGTTCACGACCCAACCGTTAAAGGACCACAGAATGCGCTCAGTATGTCCATTTTTTATCAGAATGAATTAGATTGAGCAGTAAAAGCCCCACTTCTATTCCACAGGCTGGGATCTGCATTATGCAGCTGTTGCAAGAGTGAATTTTTCACTGACTGGTTTCAAAAACAATGATTGATAGGCAGCTTGAACTTCTTGAATTCAACCATTATTGGGTTCCATTACACATTTAGATTTGTGAACAGCCATCCACAACAACCACAATTCGTAAGGCGCAAATAGCTAAATGAGAGAGCAGCAGTGTTATTCATATCAATGCGCTATGTAGATATCAACAATACATGATATCCGTATCGCCGTACACTACACTGCTGTCATCCTTACCTCCAAGCGTTTATTCAAATTGGATAGTCTTTGGATGCCGACTGCAGTCGCACCATCGGAAGACATAGCTTGGACTAGCCTACAAAAGCCTTTTCCTGCTCTTTTCCCATGATCCATCAAACACATTTGGCGTGTCATCATAGTGGTCAGACGCGCTCAGGTGGAACAAATTTAAATGTGCGCCTTTTTCAATGCTGAGTTGAATGTCATTGACAAAACAGAGAAGGGTCAAAGATATTTTTTCGCAAACATCCTTTCTGAATTGAAAAGTAATCCTCAAAGTAATCATCTAGTTTTTCAAAAGTATCTGTAATCTGATTACACAATGTTTTCTGGTAATGTAACGGATTACAGTTACCAGTTTTTTTGTAATCCCTTACATGTAACAGATTACATGTAATCCGTTGCTCCCCAACCCTGTCAATGGCATGGTATTAAACACATCAAAGACGTGGTTTCCATACGGTTAATACCTCTCCATTGACTCCATTCCAGCCTTTATTATGAGCCGTCCTCCCCTCACCCCACTGGTACACGTCTACATGAACACACAGTGAGGTCGCACACACGCATTCATCATCTTTCACACTCTTTCGCACACAGTGAAGTGTGACTCATTCAGTGATAGGATAGGCCTACACATTGAATGCCTGGAAGTGCCACAAACCAAGGCGCAAACCAAACAAACTACATTTCTAGTACTCACCAAAGAAAATACTATAGTAGTACTACAGTAGTACACAAAACATATCCATTCAAGTGTACTCAGTGCTGTCTTTGGAGTATATTTGATTTGAAAATATGCCATGCTCAAATCAACTAAAGTCTATCAAAGCATTCTCAATATAATCAATATATTACATTGGTTTGTTATAAATGTCTCTGTGTAAATAGACATAGTTACAAAGATAGTCTAAACAATGAAAGAGTAGCCTGTAAGACTTGTGCCATTAGTAGAGGGTAGGAGAACGCATGATTCTCACAAAGGTGACACATATGTTACTTGAATTTGACTTGCTTTAAACTGCAACGATTTAAAGCAACCAATTGCAACACTGAATCGTCTCTTACCATAAAGCCTTTTGTCTATTAAAATTAATACAAAATGACCCATTAATTAATCAATCAATCAATATATACATTGAATCCAAATCATATACCTTTTTTGCAATAGTAATATACCATACCTGTCTTCACGAATCCACCTAAAAGCATTAAAAAAATAAAGAAAAAAAATCAAGACATGCCTTTTGGTTGTGAGTGGGTATTAGTTTATATGAAGTATCTTAATAGTATTATTGATTAATGACACATTTTGATCAGCAAATGATAATTAAACTCTAGTAATAAAAATACTGTGTAGGCCTACTTCCAACTCACTCTAAATCACTCTTTAATAAGAACAGTTACACATGTTTACTTGCAACTGAGAACATCATTTAGGAAATGTATTTACCCTTCCGTAGAAGGTTACCATGTACAGGGACTGCCAGTGTTTGCACGCTTGACACTTCACGACAACAGTAACAGACAATGATTGACATTTGAAGTAATAAGTGACTTCAGAAGCGAGGGAAACAAAGAGTGTGACAGCACACCAGAGCAGACTTGCGAGAAAAAGTAGACTTCTTACCAATTTCTTGAAGCAACACAGCTGATAGGATGGAAACAGATGAGACAAGAGACAGTTGAGCAGAGAGAAACGAGAGATGAGAAACATGAGAAATGGAAAAAAGTAACAAGGAAAACAGAGGAATGAATATACACAAGCCGGTGGCAAAAAAGTTATAGCCATCAGGCAAGTTAGTTATAATATATAGATTTCATGGTTAGATTGTTGTTCACTACAGACTAGACATGTCTAGCAAGTTTTTGAATTTCAAAGCAGGCTTGTAGGACTCAAAATGTTATACACTAAATGCTAATAAAAGACTTGGGCCAATCAAATCTCAGAAGCACAATTTCAATTCCCAATATCTAAGAGTATTTAAAGATGTAACACATTCGGAAATAAAAATAAGGGTTTAATAGTGGTATTTGTTACACGCTAAATGTTTCCACTGGATGAAAGTTTAAACAATGACAAATGATGCCTAAACGCACACTGAATAAGTCAAAACAGATTATTGTCAAAATGATGCGCTAACATTAACCTGCAGTGTACTCTTCTGGGCCAAGTTTCGTGAGAAGTCTCATAAGAGCGTTTAAACGATGCACCGTCCCTAATGTTCGAAAATGTAATGTTACGAGGGTTTTGGGAAACAGGGCCTTAGGCTCTGGCATAGCTTAATTTGGAGGTCAACATAAAACAAATATTAAATGAAATGGCACCACAATAAACATGTACAGCAATCACTTCTCTATGATGGCAAAATGTGCCTAATGACTGAACCACTGCAACACACCATTTTCTCATTAGCACAATGAAAATATGTTAAAAAGTAATTTCCATACATTGAGAGTGGTGATTCTGTACATGTATTGGTACCATATATAGACGTTAATATTGTATTATGGCGTTTCTTTCAAAAGCCTACAGTAAGGAGTTAATCAAAGTCCAAAATGCAGACTGCAAAACTCATAACGTTCTTGAGTATTGTGAGTGTGTGTTCCAAGCAACACCACAAACAGAAACAGTGGAACACAGTTAGTACCCACGGGGTATGGTTAGGAAAGGGTAAACTCGGACCATTTGCTTGGCTGAAGACCACAAGACCCTCAAGGGCTAGAACATGTGGAGGTACACATTTCTACAGAACCTTCTTGAGCATACAACCACTACCACTCAACGTTCCACCTTTGTTTATAAACCAAAAAGCTATTATCGCTCTGCACGCCTCATAGGATGGGACTCCTTAACAAGACAGAAAGAAACTTCTCTGACTCTGCTCAAATCCTGTTCAGCCCACCCCGACTGAACAGTGGTGTTGACCAGGGGCAGTAGAAATACAAGAAACCAGAGGAGAGGGTAGGTAGCCTTGCGACAGCAGAGAAAATACGAGAGGGAGCAGAAGAGGGTGAAAAAAAAGAACAGGAACGTAAGAAGGAAGGAGTGGGAGGAATGAGAGAAGGAGGAGGTCAGAAGCTTGAGCCCATCTTCTACTCTTTTCAGTTACTCTCACACCTGTCAATCGCCATTTCCAATGGGGCTCCTGCAGCTCTATGTAGAATCTGGCCTGTCTTTCATATTCGTCGTGGTCAAGTATTCTAACCGCTATGGTCTTCCTGCAAGGGGACACAAGACAAGGTACAAAACAAAAAAGGGCAAGGTGAAGGACGAGGGCGGGAGGTGGGAGAAGTGGGAAGGATAGATTGTGCAAGTTTCACAAACACACACACACACACACACCAAAAAAGGATTTGGACTGGATTCGATATCCACCTATCCACTGGGCCATCCATGGATGTACAGATGGAACAGTTTGTCGGGGTTCGGGGGCAGGGGGGAAGTCGTGCTCTGTTGCACACCCGTACCACCTCGTGGTGCATACATGGAGGGACAGTTGGAACTCTTTTTGGAAGCCTCTATGATCTCAGTTTGAGTTTAAAGATGAAAACTTTTCACCTCAACTGTCTTCATTGATCTTCACCTCTGATCATAATATCAATATTGCTATGTCTGTGCATTTGATATTGTTATGTCCTGGTATTTACCTCTCATAACATTGATATTGTTTTGTCTAGGTGCTGAGGTAAATAAAAGGTCACAGTGACTACTCAGAACAAGTGCTCTGTAGTCTAGGTCTGACTAAAATTGTTTTAGGATTAATGCTGTTCCTGGAGGACCACTATGTATGCCGGTTTCGGCTCCAATCAATCTTGGGACTTATAATCAAGAAATATACACCTGACCATTACACAAATATGGTTGAAAGGTAACAATGAAAAAAGATAAGTGGGTAGGAAAACCTGCCTATAACTGTTCTCCTCTATTCTCCATTTTCCCAGGATTGGGAAAATGCTCCATGGAGGATGGAAATGTGGCCTTTATCTATGTATACCCAATTCAGTAGGTCTGGGCAAGCAAGCACAAAATAATAGTGGATGGATCCAGTAGGGGACACCATACATGGTGAATGGAATGGGGGCAGGGTTAAGGCGGGGTTAAGGGGTACAGGGTTGGAACCAAAGCCTGGGAAGGGAACGCCCCACCTTTCCTCTCACTCATCTCCAGCAGCTGAGGCTCTCCCATCTCAAGGAAGAAGTTCTTGTTTTTCTCATATTCCTCGTCATCGATTATATTGATCTGTATAGTTTTGCTGAAACAAAGAGAGAGAGAGAGAGAAAGAGAGAGAAAGAAGACAAGGTTGCAGATAGAACAGCGTATGGAGAGTGCGAACATGAGGGAAGAAGAACGACGGGCCATGCATCGCCAAACGACACAAAGGCAACAGCACAAAAAAAATGGGAGGATGGGTTGTAGGGTGACATTAAGCGATTCTGGTGGGGGGAAACAATAAATCACAAACAATGAAATTAATGTATTTTATACAAAAATGTAATGGAAAAATGAAAACACCCCCATATATCGCTTCATCAAAACACTACATTTAAGTTCTGAATGAAAGTATTTTAAGACAAATGAGGGACACAACAATTCACAACAAGACTGAAATATTTTCAAGAGTGTGACTTTGCAGTGCTGTATTGTACTGTTAGGGCCTGTGGCCTATAAGAACACTATGTACAGACAGGCATGGTGGACATTTTTTCCCTCCTCCTTCTCAACAATAGGTCAAGTTATAAGTTATTATAAGTTATAATAAGGCCTAGAGAGTCTATCAGTCTATTTTATAGTCTTATACTGTGGCTCAGGCCCATGTTTGAGAATGACCAGGATACTCTCAACAGCGATGCTACCCAAATATGGAGACTAAAACAACTCTCCAAGACAAAAACAGAGCACCCATGGGCTGAAGACACACTCTTGCATATTGTTTATAAACTAAACCAGGGGGAAATTATTGCCTGATCCCAGATATGTTTGTGCTGTATATCCAACTCATGACAATGACCATAGGACTTGGCAAGACAGCACAAACAGATCTGGGACCAGACCAAGGTGAGAGGGAGATGACAGGCTTCTCGCTCTAAGAGCTAGCCAAACATGTCTGAACATATCTCCAAACACCACACTACTAATAAACTTGGACAAAATATACAAGTAATGACAAAAACTATGTAGGTAGCTTTGAATGAAAAGCCTTACTACCTGCCTTGACCCTAAACAGGAGATGACATTGCCAATTTATAAGTTATTCATTGTCTGATTGCTACTGTTGAATAATGCAGAAACTAGCTGCTGTAGCAGATTGCCATTTGCTGTTGGATGTTAAATAATAGCAAATAATCACAACAGATTATGACAAGTTTCAGACTGTGGCTATTTGTTCATAATGTAGGTCTACTAGAGTGGCCTACCATCAAAAACAATGGAGAAAATGCATCCACGATTTGTTGACAATTTATCGTCCTAATAAAATAAACCGCCAATCCATGTGACACACAAAATGTAACCTGGTGGATGGTTGATGAACGATACTTCAAGACTGCCGTGTTTGCCACATTTCACCCCTTACAAGATGGACCATTTAAATCGGGCAGATAACTGCATCTAATAACAGATCATGTCCATGGTCTGACATGTATTTCCTTTATTAAAGGTAGGCTAAACACTGATTACGAGTCCTAATGGCATTATGTTAACATTGGTGCGATATTAATTGCTTACACATATTCAGAGAGTGTGGGATAAACAGGGTCATTAATGGGAATGGAATTACACTGTCCCTTGATAAAACAGTGCTGCTTTGTAGCAACTGGAAATGTCAAAAACTTTTGGAAGGGAAAATTGCCATAGAAAATAAACACATGCTGTATAGTCAACCTGGTCTCAGACCATTTCATATTATTCTGTATGTAAATCCAAGACACTCCTATTTAGTATGATATGTTACATTCCGTATGTTAAGTATTAATTTGTGGATGTCCATCACAAATTTCGTTTGATAAGTTAATAATTACAATTCGTATTATATGTTACAAATTTGCTAAATGTACAATATGTTACAAATTTCCAAAACATATGACATGTTAGAAATTCTAGCTAGGTGGGTAATGTTAGCTAGGCTATGGGTTAAGGTTCAGTATTAGCTAAGATGCTAAGTAGTTGTGAAGTAGCTACAGTTGTCCGTAATGAGATTTGGTCTCACAACCTTTGGGTTGCTAGATGTTCACATTATAAGCCAACCCATCATTTTACATTTTAGTCATTTAGGAGACACTCTTATCCAGAGCTACCTACAGTAGTGAGTGCATACATTTGAATACTTTTTTCATACTGGTCCCACCAATACTTTTTTCATACTGGTCAAACCAACAACCCTGGTGTTGCAAGCGCAATGCTCAACCAACTGAGCTACATGGAACTACCATCCACCCCGACCAACCACCACAGTAAGTCAACATCTGTCTTATATAACCATACCAAACATATCATTTCATACTAATTTGAGTAACTCGGATTTACATTTACTATGTTACGTCTACTCTATGAGACCAGGCTGGCAAACGTGGGTTCCACAGTGATTGTTGGTATATTCTCGTAGGCATATTGGAGGTATGCTGGTTTTGCTCTTACATTGCTCCTAACATTACATGGTTTTGGGTTAGAGGCTACGAGTTGACTGGAAGCTAATAATACACCGTGTGAATACAGTAAGGGTGAATTGTCAGTAATAATGTAATATTGAACCTTTATTTAACTAGGCAAGTCAGATAAGAACAAATTCTTATTTACAATGACAGCCTACCCCAGCCAAACCCTAACCCTGACGACACTGGGCCAATTGTGCACCACCCTATGGGACTCCCAATCACGGCCAGTTGTGATACAGCCTGGAATCAAACCAGGGTCTGTAGTGACGCCTCTAGTGCTGGAATGCTGTGCCTTAGACAGCGGCGCCACTCGGGAACCCAAATACTTTGCTTACTTTTTCAAAACCTCATTATGTGGAAGCTAGAGAGGGATTGCCAAATCACAAACTAGTTCAAACTTATTGGAACCTCCAAACTGATTAGAATTAGGGCAATTATGTGGGATAGTCAACCTGAGCATGCAACAGTTTAATTAACGTTTTGTTTGTCTATTCTGTAAGAAATTTACTTTATGATTTGGTGTGGAAATGTCACATCCATCACGCTGGAATTGCTCATTACTCAAAGTCAACTACTAAGTGACAGAGGACCTTTTTATAGCTTCATTAAGCTGATGTTCACGTGATTGACTAAGATTAACATGAATTATTGATCAACGGCCTCTTGGTGCCACAGAGGTGAATGAGTCTCTGGTGAAAGGAAATAGCAAGAGTCCTGCTGGGTGGGTCCTTAGGTGACATAACAGGGAGTCAGTCATTTCCTCTTGTGACACTTCCTATTCACCCTCTCAGGCAGCCCTGGGTGTCATGGATTAAACCAGGGGTGTCAAAGTAATTTTGCCCCAGGTGCCGCATTCGGTCTTCTACGAGGTCCGGTGGGCCGCACTGAAAATTGGTTATGCTTCCTTGCCATCACAATTCCATCGTTTTGGGAATTTTCGATGCTTTCTGACTGTCTAGCGATTATTAGAGATTTGGACAGTCAAGAAACTGTACTAATGTACACTACCGTTGAAAAGTTTGAGGTCACTTAGAAATGTCCTTGTTTTTGAAAGAAAACATTTTTTATCCATTCAAATAACATCAAATTGATCAGAAATACAGTGTCGACATTGTTAATGTTGTAAATGACTATTGTAGCTGGAAACGGCTGATTTTTAATGGAATATCTACATAGGCGTACAGAGGCCAATTATCAGCAACCATCACTCCAGTGTTCCAATGGCACGTTGTGATAGTTATTCCAAGTTCTTCATTTTAAAAGGCAAATTGATCATTAGAAAACCCTTTTGCAATTATGTTAGCACAGCTGAAAGCTGTGTTGTTCTGATTAAAGAAGAAATACAACTAAGTGACCCCAAACTTTTGAACGCTTGTGTAGGTCTATTGACTGTGCACAGTGATTATTAGTGAGGTGGACAGTCAATAAACTATATGAATACATTGTAGGTCCACTATCATTTCTACACAGTTTAGATTTGGTTTTAGTTATTTTAAATCCACCCGCGCTCAGCTCCCCCAAGACTGCCACACAGAGAAGCACGAGATTGAACTTTACTCAACTTTCTACCGTTTTCCCCCTTAGTTAACACTATCAACTGTGGGAATTGTGATCGAATCAACACAATATTAGCCACTTTCAATTCAACATACTGAAACAAAACGACCTGCGCAAGACTTAGAATGCAAAGGCAGAACGCATCTGAGTAGGATTCTATTGCAGTGACATGCATGACTCAGCCGTTCTCTACACAGACCTGTATGGCATAAACAATCAGAGCTGCTGTAGACCTATATGCAAATAGGTCTTTCCCTTTCACATATCGTCGTGAGTAGATGCGTTTGTTTTGAGATCAAAGCAAGAGCTGCATGTAGCCAGGTGTGCACATTTTGTTCATATCCTTTGCTAGTTAGTGAGTTATTAGCCCAGTTATATATCATTTGTAGTCAGCAATGGGGGTGTGATAGCTTCCTACAAGAGCACAAAACGTGTACATTTTTAGACATCTTTGAAAAGCGAGTCCGGTAAAGAGCTTTTTTTGTCTTAAAGGAGCAGTGTTGTATTTTGAAACAGGCTTGAATAAGCTAAGTAGCCACTAGGCAGAGGGGAGCATACTTTCTCTGATTCTCTGTAATAATGGAATGGGAATGATAATGCATTTTATTTTGTAAAGTGGTTTCTTGCATCAAACAGCACAACAACATTTGCAGTCACCTCCTTGTCTGAAGGACAAGTGGATAAACAGGTTCATGTCAAGCCTACATTGAACACCACACATTGACTGCTACTGTCAGCCTACAGTAGCAGCCAATGTGTGGTGTTCAATGTAGGTCTACATTCCTTGACTTTTGAAAAAGACATGTGAGGCTTGACATGAACCTGTTTCAAACAGTGCATCGGCTGATTTGACTCAGTTGGAGGGATGGTTCATAAGCTTACAGTAGCAGCCACATTGAATGTGTGGTGTTCAATATAGGCTTGGCATTAACCTGTTCATCCACTTGTCCTTTAGACAAGGAGCTAACAGCTATTTCCATGTTAAAATGTTATGGATGCATTTTCTCCATTGATTTTGATGGTAGGCCACTCCAGTAGGCCTACATTATGATCAAATAGCCACAGTCTGAAACAGTAACTTCAAACAGGTACAGCCTGCAAACTAATACTCATTTGGAAAATTCAGACGGCTTGGGATACAAAACCTATTCAGTGGCTCTAATCTGCAAAAATCAACAGAGAGACCCCCCTAGTGAGCCATTGTTACTCTCACAAGCAAGGGGAACCGGGGATAGGACTGTCTCCACATTTCAACTGGCTATTGAAGAGATAAAGTCCCCTTTGTCAAGGATGCACAACAAAGTAAAAGTTGGAGGCAAACAACCCTTGTTGAGCAGTCGGTTTGAAAAAGGAGGGGCTATTTCTAGTGTTGGCTCTGAGCAGGATTACATGTGACAGCTTCCTCACAGCTTTGTCAAAGGCAAGCTCTGGATGTAACTTTTGCAGAAGCCAAGTGTACAAGCAGTTTAACTGAGAGATACAGAGAAAGAGAGGGGGGAGACTGACAATGGGTGAGTCATGACAGAGCGACTGAATGGCGATGACAGTAAGAGAGGGATCGAGAGAGAGAGAGAGAGAGAGAGAGAGAAAAGCCCTTGAATTGAATTGATAGAGAGAGAGCGAGAGAGAAAGAGGGGGGCAGAGAGGACATAAAGGGGAAAAGAGAAGCGAACAACAGAGAGAGTGGGAGAGAGAAAAAAAGAGTGAGAGAAAGAGGACATGGGGACAAGGGGAGGAGAGAAAATGTTCCTCTGGCTTCTTAGCCCCGTGTCAATCCTATCCCTAAGAGCCAGCCCTCCAACTGAGTCAAATCAGCCGATGCGCTGTTTGACTCAGGGCCAACCACCAGCTGCGAGCCAGCATCTCCCCAGTCCTCAGCACTTCCATACTCCCACTCAAAGGCATCCATCCCACAAAACAGGCAGTGTCAACGGTCACACTGCCACTGAATGTCAACACCAGTGGCCTTGTCAACGTCAGTTACCTTCCTTGACAATTTTATTTCCAGTGAAAGACAGCCCCAGATAGTTATACTTTAATGTCCGATTTGCGAAAGACTCAAGTTCAGAGTAGGCTTTACTGTGACCAGAATTGAATAAAAATGAATGGTTTAAAAACCCTTACACTTGTGGAAATTGGCCTATTTGGTTAGGGCTATATTTAAATGTTTCTAACAGAACTATAAAAAAGCATATGCAGGACAATGTTAGCAACTGAAAGAGAACACTGGAGATTATGGGGAAATAATAAACCAGAGGTGAGGACACAAGACAGAATCCAAACATTACACTGTTGATTTTATGTGCATTTTACATTTGCTGTACTTTTCACAGTCTTTGTCAATAACAAAATCTGAAAATACTCTGGTTACATTTCAGTAACATACTAAGAATATTCACTGAAATGTTGGATTGGCGCAAACTAAGAAAAACTGCACATTTCTGCACATTTCCTAAGTAATTTCAATGTACTTTTATGACTCAAGGAAAGAGCCATCAACTATAAGGTGTTCTTTTGAGCTCTCCTAGCTTTGCCATTGAGGAACTGAAGCAAGCCCACTTATAGTGTTCTGTTTGGAAAACAGCACCGTCACACAATGACGTTCCATTATGAATTGCAATCTGGGTCAGGTGGGCATCTTTTGAAAGCTTATTTTATTGACAACATGGTGAGCTAAGTTATAAAATAAGATTGTACATTGTTAGGCTTTGAAAAGGCACTTCAGAGAAACAGATTGTAATTTTGGTGCATATAGAATTAGTGCATTTAAGTGCGTGTTCACGTCTAATTTTCTTCACAATACGACAAACCATAAGCTCATTGTGTTCAGGACAACCCAGGGTATAACACACATCGTCCTTGTAACTGTGATCAAACAGCGCTCATAAAGCTTGATACTGTAAATGTATGTCTTCAAATATGGAAATGTGAAGCACACATCAAAGTGATATTTATTATAACCCTCAATGTCTCATCTTTCAGAACACATCGACTCCTCTGGATTTACAGCATTTCCCTCACTCAGACAACAAATGTGCAAAAGTAGCCCTATTAGCGGGAGGAATGGGGACATCTTGTTGTCGCGTGTAGTGCTCAAGTTTATAATGGCTGTCAGTCAAAACCCACGCAGCGCTGTGAAGCAGAGAACCTGAGCTCTGAAGTCATGTATAGCACGTTACTCTACGGTGCTTATCAATGACAAGATCTGCCATTTTCAACCCGCATACGAGATGACAAGTGCTGTGATAGGGAAGAACGAAACAAGTTATTCTAATTGAGTAAATCAAAGGAGACACATTAAGTGCTAAAGAATAGCTTAGCAAAGCCATCGAGTTGACCAGACCCAAATGAGTACTATAAGAACATGAACAGTCATGCTAAACGAGACAAAACCAAATAGAAAAGGATGTCCAGTCAGCATAACATCTTTAAAACTACTGGGATGCACCTGGATCAGCGTGGTACAATCTTATTTTTCAAACATGCTTTCTTTGACATCACTGCTTTCTATGAATTTGTGGGTTTCAGTCCTAGAACTTTTAGGGACAAGGCCACTTGGCCTTAGGGGACAACCATGGCCTTCCTGACAGCCAGGATACATGGTAAGCTCAAGTTGAAGTAGTGTGTGAAAGACAACCCACGAACAGGTTGTGAATTAAAATCATTTAGCATCTCTTACGACAGTGCCATCTTGGAATTCCCCTCACATACACATCTCCCAACCTCATAGGCCAAGACACAAGGGATCCATTCCCTCCCTATGACTTGTTGAGTTGCCTGCATGCAAACACAAAGCATCTGGCACTTTCCTGAAGTTCCAGACAGACATTTGGCAATGTTCTGCGTATTCCTTTAAAGCTCAGTTGTCCTGAGTCTGCACAACTCTGCCAGGACCTAGGATCAAGAGAGACACTCAAGTGTTTTAGTATTATCTCTCTTGACACAATGATGAAAATAATCATGGCCTCTAAACCTTCAAGCTACATACTGGACCCTATTCCAACTAAACTACTGAAAGAGCTGCTTCCTGTGCTTGGCCCTGCTATGTTGAACATAATAAACAGCTCTCTATCCACCGGACGTGTACCAAACTCACTAAAAGTGGCAGTAATAAAGCCTCTCTTGAAAAAGCCAAACCTTGACCCAGAAAATATAAAACAACTATCGGCCTATATCGAATCTTCCATTCCTCTCAAAAATGTTAGAAAATGCTGTTGCGCAGCAACTCACTGCCTTCCTGAAGAAAAATAATGTCTGGGAAATGCTTCAGTCTGGTTTTAGACCCCATCATAGCACTGAGACTGCACTTGTGAAGGTCGTAAATGACCTTTTATTCCGAGGCTCTGTATCTGTCCTCATGCTCCTAGACCTTAGTGCTGCTATTTATACCATCGATCACCACATTATTTTGGAGAGATTGGAAACCTAAATTGGTCTACATGGACAAGTTCTGGCCTGGTTTAGATCTTATCTGTCAGAAAGATATCAGTTTGTCTCTGTGAATGGTTTGTCATCTGACAAATCAACTGTAAATTTCAGTGTTCCTCAATGTTTCGTTTAAGGACCACTATTGTTTTCATTATATATTTTACCTCTTGGGGATGTCATTCGAAAACATAATGTTAACTTTCACTGCTATGCGGATGACACACAGCTGTACATTTCAATGAAACATGGTGAAGCCCCAAAATTGCCCTCGCTTGAAGCCTGTGTTTCAGACATAAGGAAGTGGATGGCTGCAAACTTTCTACTTTTAAACTCGGACAAAACAGAAATGCTTGTTCTAGGTCCCAAGAAACAAAGAGATCTTCTGTTGAATCTGACAATTAATCTTAATGGTTGTACAGTCGTCTCAAATAAAACTGTGAAGGACCTCGGCGTTACTCTGGACCCTGATCTCTCTTTTGACGAACATATCAAGATTGTTTCAAGGACAGCTTTTTTCCATCTACGTAACATTGCAAAAATCAGAAACGTTCTGTCCAAAAATGATGCAGAAAAATGTATCCATGCTTTTGTTACTTCTAGGTTAGACTACTGCAATGCTCTACTTTCCGGCTACAGCACTAAATAAACTTCAGATAGTGCTAAATACGGCTGCTAGAATCCTGACTAGAACCAAAAAATGTGATCATATTATTCCAGTGCTAGCCTCCCTACACTGGCTTCCTGTCAAGGCAAGGGCTGATTTCAAGGTTTTACTGCTAACCTACAAAGCATTACATGGGCTTGCTCCTACCTATCTCTCTGATTTGGTCCTGCCGTACATACCTACACGTACGCTACGGTCACAAGACGCAGGCCTCCTAATTGTCCCTAGAATTTCTAAGCAAACAGCTGGAGGCAGGGCTTTCTCCTATAGAGCTCCATTTTTATGGAATGGTCTGCCTACCCATGTGAGAGACGCAAACTCGGCCTCAACCTTTAAGTCTTTACTGAAGACTCATCTCTTCAGTGGGTCATATGATTGAGTGTAGTCTGGCCCAGGAGTGTGAAGGTGAACGGAAAGGCTCTGGAGCAACGAACCGCCCTTGCTGTCTCTACCTGGCCGGTTCCCCTCTTTCCACTGGGATTCTCTGCCTCTAACCCGATTACAGGGGCTGAGTCACTGGCTTACTGGTGCTCTTTCATGCCGTCCCTAGGAGGGGTGCGTCACTTGAGTGGGTTGAGTCACTGATGTGATCTTCCTGTATGGGTTGGCGCCCCCCCTTGGGTTGTGCCGTGGCAGAGATTTTTGTGGGCTATACTCGGCCTTGTCTCAGGATGGTAAGTTGGTGGTTGAAGATATCCCTCTAGTGGTGTGGGGGCTGTGCTTTGGCAAAGTGGGTGTGCTTTGGCAAAGTGGGTGGGGTTATATCCTTCCTGTTTGGCCCTGTCCGGGGGTATCATCGGATGGGGAAACAGTGTCTCCTGACCCCTCCTGTCTCAGCCTCCAGTATTTATGCTGCAGTAGTTCATGTGTCGGGGGCTAGGGTCAGTTTGTTATATCTGGAGTACTTCTCCTGTCTTATCCGGTGTCCTGTGTGAATTGAAGTATGCTCTCTCTAATTCTCTCTTTCTTTCTCTCTCTCGGAGGACCTGAGCCCTAGGACCATGCCTCAGGACTACCTGGCATGATGACTCATTGCTGTCCCCAGTCCACCTGGCCGTGCTGCTGCTCCAGTTTCAACTGTTCTGCCTGCGGCTATGGAATCCTTACCTGTTCACTGGACGTGCTACCTGTCCAAGACCTGCTGTTTTCAACTCTCTAGAGACAGCAGGAGTGGTAGAGATACTCTTAATGATAGGCTATGAAAAGCCAACTGACATTTACTCCTGAGGTGCTGACTTGCTGCACCCTCGACAACTACTGTGATTACTATTATTTGACCATGCTGGTCATTTATGAACATTTGAACATCTTGGCCATGTTCTGTTATAATCTCCACCTGGCACAACCAGAAGAGAACTGGCCACCCCTCATAGCCTGGTTCCTCTCTCGGTTTCTTCCTAGGGAGTTTTTCCTAGCCACCGTGCTTCTACACCTGCATTGCTTGCTGTTTGGGGTTTTAGGCTGGGTTTCTGTACAGCACTTTGAGATATCAGCTGATGTACAAAGGGCTATATAAATAATTCTGATTTGATTTGATTTGTTATTTCTGCCTCTGCTTTGCGTAGAGCTCGGTTACGACCACTTGTCTTCAACTTTTTGACTATGGATAATGGCATTAACCAGATTTAACCAAGAGGAGCATACGCGTGGCATAAATCTCTAACATTTCTGATTGCCTAATCTTCCACTTTTAGTGTGCAAAGTTCAAAGACTCCTCTTTACCTTGAGGAAAACAGATTCATTATACTCTCAGCCACCATAAACTGGGTGCATGTGGAATACTAGCCCCTATAGGTTGGCCCCTGGCTAAGAAGACGTTATAGAATCAGAATACATCTGTTACAACCGGTTATGTGTTTTTCATGACGACATCAAGACATTATGGTTAAGATTTCATATTCAACCACATAAAAAATAATCATTCTGGTTGCTATAAAGACATTTACAAAACATCCTATTAGTATACAACCTGACCATCAAAGACTTCATAATGACATCATTGCAACCTTTGCAGTATAGCTCTCTGGGTGGGTTGCACCAACATGGATTAGCTCTTAAACTGGGTTAAATCAAGGTTTATCGATTAATCTTGTTGCACCAAATTTTAAACCTAGTTTTAAATTAATCCTAGTTAAATTAAGTCCTTCCTCTAATCTAAGTTTAGTTTTCACTTTTAACCTAGATTAATTTTAAACCTGTTGCTTAAATCTAAATCTAACCTCCAATCTAATATCAATTTAGATTGGAGGTTAATTCTAAACTGCCACTTGAGGTGGTTTAACTGATCAAATGGAAGCATACCTACTGTGGAGAGACCAAAACGACAGAGTTCCGCAGAGAATAATTAGAGACAGGTTGAATCCTGTTGAGTTTGATAATTAACTCATTATTAGTAGGCTATTTACGTGCCCATTTTGTACAACAATTGAACAGGGGCTTATGATATACCCTGCCTTGATACGAGTGATGACGTTACGCAACATGCTGTAACAGACCTGATAACGGTAATAGTAGTGAAGTTGCATTAACCGTTAGTTTTAATGTGCATTATAGGCATTGATATTTACAAGTTATTTATGCTTACTAAATATTGGTGGTTTGAGTTGTCCGTCATCATCATAGGGGTTATGGAGAGGGGCAAACTGCTGGGGAATCATCTCGCATATTTTCTGCGTGATAGGGTCAATTCCTTTGGACGGAAGCCCCACTCCGTCTCCGGTCTGAAATAGCCCCCGACTCTCCTCTGCCGCATCCTTTTTGGCTTTCACTTGTATTTTTTTCCCAGCACGCTTTCATCTGATTTGTATTTATCATGGATCCCCATTGGCAGCAGCTACTCTTATTGGGGTCCAGCAAAATTAAGGCAGTTTATACCATTTTAAAAACATTACAATACATTCACCTATTTCACAACACACTGTGTGCCCTCAGGCCCCTCCTCCACCACTACCACATATCTACAGTACTACATCCATGTGTATGTATATTGTGTATGTTATCGTGTGTGTGTGCGTGGGTGTATGCATGTCTGTGCCACGTTTGTTTTGCTTCACAGTCCCCGCTGTTCCATAAGGTGTTTTTTTTAATCTGTTTTTAAATGTAATTTTACTGCTTGCGTCAGTTACTTGATGTGGAATAGAGTTCCATGTAGTCATGGCTCTATGTAGTACAGGAGAGATTGACACTCTGTGTACATGCAAGGGCCAGCCGTGCTGCCCTGTTCTGAGCCAATTGCAATTCCTTTTTTTGTGGCGCCTGACCACACAACTAAACAGTAGTCAATGTGAGACAAAACTAGGGCCTGTAGGACCTGCCTTGTTGATAGTGTTGTTAAGAAAGCAGAGCATCACTTTATTATAGACAGACTTCTCCCCATCTTAGCTACTACTGCTTTTCTTTTTTTTTTCCCCCAGAAGTTGGTTGGTAACAAGAAGGGTTGGTAACAAGCTGATTGGTCGGCTATTACTATTCTTGGGTTGTGGAATGACTTTAGCTTCCCTCCAGGCCTGAGGGCACACACTCTCTAGTAGGCTTAAATGGAAGATGTGGCAAATAGGAGTGGCAATATCGTCTGCTATTATCCTCAGTAATTTTCCATCCAGATTGTCAGACCCCGGTGGCTTGTCATTGTTGATAGACAACAAAATTGTTTTAATGTGTCAGCGTTTGTTGCTGGCATGTCATCCCTAAGTTTGCTTATCTTGTCAATTAAAAAGTCATTAAAGTAGTTGACAATATAAGTGGGCTTTGTGATGAATGAGCCATCTGATTCAATGAATGAATGAGACGAGTTGGCTTTTTTCCCAAAATGTCATTTAAGGTGCCCCAAAGCTTTTTACTATCATTATTTATATAATTTATCTTTGTTTCATAGTATAGTTTGTTTATTTTTATGTAGTTTAGATTTCTTAATTTGCAGTATGTTTGCCAATCAGTTGGGATGCCAGACTTAATTGCCATACATTTTTGCCTCATCCCTCTCAACCATACAATTCTTCAATTCCTCATCAATCCAAGGGGATTTAACAGTTTTACAGTCATTTTCTTAATGGGTGCGTGCTTATTAGTAACTGGAATAACTAGTTCCACAAATGCGTCAAGTGCAGCGTCTGGTTGCTCCTCATTACACACCACAGACCAGCAAATATTCTTTACATCATCAACATATGAATCCCTACAAAATGTATTGTATGACATCTTATACACTATATTAGGCCCATCCGTTGGAACTTTGGTTTTCCTAGATATGACTATTATAGTGTGATCACTATATCCTATGGATTTGGATACTGCTTTAAAGCAAAATTCTGCAGCATTAGTAAAGATGTGATCAATACATGTTGATGATTTAATTCCTGTGCTGTTTGTAACTAACCTGAACCAGGTTGCAGGCACTGGATACAGTTTGATGTTTTTTCTTGAGTGGGCAGCTTGATGATAGCCAGTCAATATTTAAATCACCCAGAAAATATACTTCTCTGTTGATATCACATACATTATCAAGCATTTCACACATTATCTAGATGCTGACTGTTAGCACTTGGTGGTCTATAGCAGCTTCCCACAAGAATGAGCCTTAGGTGAGACAGATGATCCTGTAGCCATATTACTTCAACAGTATTTAACGTTAGATTGTCTCTAAGCTTTACAGGAATGTGGTTCTTTATATAGACCGCAACACCGCCTCTGTTGGCATTTCTGTATTTTCGGTAAATGTTATAAACATGTATTGCTACCACTGTATCATCAAAGGTATTATCTAAGTGAGTTTCAGAAATAGTCAGAATATGAATGTCATCTGTTACAAGCACGTTATTGACTTCATGAACCTTGTTTCTTAGGCTACATATGTTAATATGGTCTATTTTTTAGCACGTTTTTGCATTGCTTGATTGTTTTTAATGCTTTACTGGGAAGCTTATCGGAGGTAGACTTACTCATGTTATTTACATTGGAGCTGATAGTGCAGGGTGAGCTGCATAAAGGGGTCTTCCTACTATTGCACACCGCCTCAGCTCTAACAGTGTAACTGGTTTATAGGCCTCTATCAGGTCCGACAATAGTTTTTTGTCATAAGTGGAGAAATTAGAACTTTTTTAAATGCCATGATCAGGTGGCTAACGGACAAATAATAAATGGCAAAATAATGTTAAATAATGACAATAATAAATGATATTTTATGCTATCTAGCTTGGTTTATAAACTACTGTAACGTTAGCTAACAAATGAGTTTCCTGTCTAGTACTGGCAAATAACAGATTTTATTTCAAATCAACCAACCCAGTTCTAACGTTACATTGTTATTATTTTATCATGGAACAGCAACTTTGTGGCCTCATTTGTCAAATCGACTAGCTACTTCGTTTCAACTCACAAAATACCTCTTATACTTGTGTAACATGTCACTAATCATAGTTTAAAACATAGATTTACTGATCCAGATTTAAAATTAAGTGGTGCAACACATATCTGATTAATTATGAATCTAGATTTACAAAACCTAGATTAGCTCTAATCCTAGATAAATGTAAACCATGTTGGTGCAACCCACCTTCTGTGTTTGGTCTGGTTCTTAGGGGAAATAACACTTTTTTAAATAGTTAAAGATCTGATGCTTTCGTACACATCCATGCATTTCTGTCTTTAATAGATATGACACACCAAGAGGTGACAGAGGAAAACCTCCAAAGAGCCACATACATCAGACTAGGAACCCTGGTTTTACCTGGCTCTGCTTTCAGTGTATTTGGGTCTTCCCAGGTTATCAGACCTTGTTATGGAGAATTCTAACAGGGAAAAAGTTAACACCAACCAGTAACAGTCTAGTCTTCAGATCCAGCCACACAAAAGGAGACTGAGAGTGAGTCTTGACAACAGAGTAGCAGTCCCAATACACTTAAGCTTAGCCTTTACATTCAAGCCCTCCAGCTGGACCGGCAGTATCTGTGATTAACTAGAGGAGAATACTGTACAAGGACTAACTCAGCGACTCCACTCTATCAGTCACTGTAACCGAGGAGGAAAATTCCCTAATGAAAGAACTCTATTAACCAACTCCTTCGCGACCTACTCAATTATAACCTTCCAACCACATACAGTAGTACATCATACTTCCATGCAGAAAGTAGGCTACAGTCTGTCTCTCATTAGATTCTGTCAGGAGTCATTTTCTTTTGGTGCCTAAAAAAGCCGGCAGACCAATAAGTTGCCTTCCTTACCATGAATATAATTTGTTTTTCCTGCCTCACATTAATTTTCTATTTCTGGCCCTGCTATAAGATCCTTATGCCAGTGGTCTTGAAATCATTTGCAGATTTTGTGAACGTGAAGACTGTGGTAAGTAAGAAGACAGACAGCTCATAAAGTGAGGCTTATAAAATAATAATAATAATAATTTGGTGGATGCTTATTTGCCCTATTTCACACATGTACACGTGTATTAATAAGCATGTGCGAATTGAAATGTGTTTTTTTTTTACCTGGTAAAATGATGGCAAAATAAAAAATGTGCATATCTCAACTCCAGCTGAGTAACACCTCCGAGAGTGGTGTCATGGCCAGCGTCTGCCATTATCAACGGTAACCCTCAAGCAATTAGGGTTAAGTGCCTTGCTCAACGGCATATTGACAGATTTTTCTGCAGTTTGACATTTATTGTCATGAATCTTACCCTGGATGCAGATCTGAGGGATTTCTGCGATTTCTGCCAGCTGTAAAGTCAAAATTGGGAATAATGTACAAATTAATGATAACAAACATTTGCTCTTTGGTCTTCATTTAATGTTAACAGTTAGGGTTAGCAGTGTGGTTACAATTAGAATCAGATGTTGTGACTTTGCCAGCTAGTGACCACTCTGCAGAGCTGCCTCTAGAACAAGATTCATTAAGAAAAATGCTGACCGATTTTTCGCTTGTCAGCTGTGGGATTCAAACTAGCTACCTTTCGGTTACTGGCCCAAAGCTCTAACCGCTAGGCTTCCTGCCGCTCATTATTCTGTTGATATCTATGTAATACTAGGTAGAATATTTTCGTGCAGACTGAAAAAAATGTCTGTAAAGTAATTTACATAACAGATTTTTTTATATGTTTGCTATTCATGCATAGGGCTGGAAGCAGGAGTACGAAAGATGCCGAATAGGAGGCTTGAAAACCGTATTCCAAGATTTTTAATACATTTTTGTAGTCACATTTTACCATCTTAAATGCCCCAATAAGCTATTTCCTGTTTGTAAATCATACAATTCAAATTACACACCAAAGACGGCTTCACAAAGATAGGCAGTTTGCAATGCTAATGGCTGCTTCCGTCACAAAATATACAATGCAGCCTACTGAAAGGTTTCCTTGTCCTTTATTCTTCCCTGTTAAAGCATGGAAAATGTGATTTGAGTTCATGCGGTCTCAGAATTTAAATTGATTTACAAAGAGATATGGGTTCCCCTATGTGCAGTGTACATAATGTTAAGTATCCCTCTTCTGGTGGGAAGAAGTCCTATGGTATTACATCAGCAAAGCTACCAAAAAAGTCAAAATAATTCTACAATTTGTCACTTGTCACAGTTTTTCTTACAGCTATTCATAACCTATAGACTGTAATCTTGTGTGTACAAATATGTAACTTGATAGAGAGGCAGCCGAGTGTTCCTAAGGGGCTGAGATGCAGAATGTAACAATGCTGTTTCTGACTATCGGGCATGTGTGTCCTATATTGAGTGTCTTTCCACGAAAATAAATGTGTTTTGCTATGATATGGTATGTTTATTTCATGACATCTTCATTGATGTGCTTACTTGAGCAGCAGCCAAGGTCGTAAGTGTGATCGGTTTTTGCACCAAGTATACAATCGGATACAACGCTAAGAGAATCCGTCAGCACAGACGAGATGGCCATAGTGACTGATCAAACTGTGCTTTGTAAGTAACACGTCTGCTATTATCTGCTCCCAGTCTCTGTGTCTCAGCCAATTAGAGGCCTGAAAAACATGATTTCAGCCATGTAGAAAGCCTGACAAACATTTCAGGCAACAGGGTCCTCTTTTGCCTGCAGAAAACAAAGACACAAATACGTCCATCACCCCTGAAGTGTTTAGCTCCCCAGAAATTGGGACACTGCACTGACCAACCCCCTCAAAAACATCCAAAGGCTGCAAGGGAAAACGTGAGGCGTATATAGACAGAGGTTGAGGGGGTTGGGTTTGGATAGGCCTGGGTTTGGACAGAATTTGATATCGTTCAAATACTTTAAGCATTTGATTGAGCCTGCACCAGGCAAGCTCAATCAAGCACAGCTTGGAGTCATTTGAAAGATTTCAAACATGATTTGAACCCTTGGTCTTCTTGCTCCTCTATGGTCCAAAGTGCCTTGGTCTCCTGCCTCTGTCTGTTGCTTGTCTGATGAAGCGGTGGTGACAGCCCCGCTGTCATGCAGCCCAAGGGAACACGTCACTCCCCCAGCCATGTGATCCACAGGCCAGAGCCGCCACTGGGCCGCGGGGGCAGCTACGCTAGCCCTGGATCATGACAGTGGTCTGAGGAGGAGCACAACGTCTGTCCTCATGCGAGAGCAGGCCAGAGACGAGAGGGCAAAATTAGCATAGGCAAAAAAAAACGATTTAATTAGTTGTTTAAAATAGTACCTCCTCCTAAAGCCCAAAGTAACCCCCTGTCAAGTTTCATGCTTGTCAATGTGTGTAGTCAAAGCAAAGTCATTAATTTCACTACATGTAGGCAGCAAAGTTAATAATATCTACATTACCAGAGGGTGGGTCTTGTCAAAACAAAAAAAAAAGGCATGGTTGAACCATCATTCTCTACGGTTGAGGGCAGCAGATATGATCTTGTCTGATAAGGACAGTAGGACACAAAGGACACATTTTGGCTATAATAAATTGTGATGTAAAAGGACATTTACAGCATAGTCATCATTCAGTATAGTTTACAGTGGACCGAACCACATTTTTTGAGAATAGATCCAGTAGAAATTAAACTGAAATGGGTACTTTGTAGAACATTGTTAGTTTGATATTTCAAAGGTGGCTGAACGGTCCTTGGCGGAGTACCTGGTGCTGATTCTTTAACACCTATACTGGCTGGTGCTGATTCTTTAACACCTATACTGGCTCAGTCAGAAGCGAAGCCCTTAGTAGACATTAATGTCTACCAATATCAACTAACACTTGCTCCTACTAGCAAAACAAAAGAACATGGTCCTGACCGTGTAACTTCTTGTAACGATATAACTAGATCATCTTTGACCAATCAACTCCCCCTTACCTGGATACAGCATGATTGAGAGTAACCAGGCCTCTTGCTTCAGTGAAAAATTGAATTACTATCAATCATATTCTGTCTGTAGCATAAGTGAATGATATGCGCAGAAACATAAATAAATGTTTACATTCCAATGGACATTGCACGCATCTTAAAATAGATTTGGAAATAACTTGCAACTGCATCCTCTCAAATGTGTCAATGCCAACGTTAATGCATTTTCCAAATGATAACTTAAGAACCGACTTCCCAACAGAGGCTGCTGCCTTGTCTATATATGGTGCTGCTTCTCTATGCAAAGCTTGCTGAGGAGATTTACACTGCTCACTTCAAAGCAATCCGTTTGCCTCTGTATAAATGTGTGGATGTCTTAAAACTTAAAACAAACACAGGGCCTTTTCCATTTGGTGCTATCCTCAAACTGGCAATGATTATCCTCTTTGGAATACATGTGTTGTATATTATATATATATATACATCTATATATATATATACATATATATATGTGTTATATATATTATATATATACATATATATATACATATATATATTATTACATATATATATACATATATATATATATGTATATATCATTATATCCCCCACCCCACAATCCATGGAAAATGTCTGGCCCAACTGCCATTTTAGTTATGTACAGTATACCTGACTATACCAGTATATCATTTACGTGAGTTCCAGTTTGAAGAGGGGAGTGATAAAAGTGTTGCTGGATTTCCCCTTGAAAAAGGGCAAAAAGGCCTTACTCACATTCTATTCTGGTGGGTTCCTATAAATGATGGACACACTGATATGGAAAATCTGTATCGATGGCAGCTGCATTTGTCACGACTTCCACCGAAGGTGGCCCCTCTCCCTGTTCGGGCAGCACTCGGCGGTCGTTTGTTTTGAGGAGTTTGTTTTGAGTTTAAATAAAACAGGATAGACTGCGGAGCAATTCAAGATCCAAATGATTTTAGCTAGTATGTAAACTACATGTGGAGTGAACATGTAGGAGTCCTACTGTTTCATGTTCATGACTCTCTACTCGTATCTCTCTGGAACCTATAACGTAGTAAAATGAGTTTAATAGTTGTAAATAAATAGTAACCGTTTACCAACTGTTTAGAGTCCATTACACCTGTTAGTGTTTGTATATTTGTTTTATCTTTATCAGGAAGGTATTCCAGTGTTTTTACATCGCATACACAAAATGAACAGCCAAAGAACAGCTGCTGCCTCCAGGCTCCAACATATTCCATACCTAATCTATTCATGCTACATGCTAATGTATCATTATCATTAGCATCACAATGATGATTTCTTGATGTGTTTTCTCTCTTTTTTTCCAGCACCAGTGAGTCATCATGTCCCGTCTTCAGTGAGATACACCACGGTATTTGGTACACTTGAATACTCTCAATTGTTCAGTATGTTCTACGATGAAGCACTGCAAGTCATAAAATATCCAACTGGTGTTGAGCGAAAGTGGAGGAGAAATTGCAGAAAAACCCATTTAACTGAAACGAAATGAAGCCAGTTCTGCAATACTATTACAGTCCACAGTATCTCTACATACGGTATGCAAAACACTAATTGGTAGATTTGTAGACAGGCGCTAGTCAGGCAGTCAATTGAATGCTCACATGAAGGATTAAAACAAGAGGGGCAGTGAGGGCAAAGCTGAGAGAAAAAGAACACAAGACAGTGAAGCATAAAGGATGAAGTACAGTGGACAGATAGAAACTTAAGACAGGATTCCTTCCTGAACCTCAGAGACACTTACATCCCCTGAGAAAATGTAACCTAAGACAATAGATTAAAATGGACAGCACATTGAGATGAATGGATACTAATGACGAGGTCAACAGGCCATACAAAGTACAACCCACTGTGCAAAAACTGGTTGAATTAACTTTGTTTACATGTCATAAACAAAAAAATTACGTTGAATCAATGTGGAAAACTGATTGGATTTGCAAAAAGTCATCAACTTATGGGAATTTCATATTTTTTTTACCGAACTTTGAACCCAAATCCAATGACATGATGACATTTTTTTTGTTGATTTCACATTAAATTCACATTAGCTGACAACTAAACCAAGTGTAAATTTTTTAAATAAGTTGACGTCTGTGCCCAGTGGAAAGTCTCTTAGTGCTAGTCGATAACAATACAACTATTTTCTTTTTGAGACAGAAAGCTGCTTCTGTGGGACAAACTAGAAACAGGGACATTGGCATAACTTAGACATAAAATTTGTCCAAATTGAACGTCAATGTGCTGTGGGCCTCACCTCATTTACATGACAACAATACAAACATGACAACATTAAAAGCAAGTATGTAACTTACAAGATCTCATCGTTCTGGAATTCCAGTGCTCCGTGCATATCTTCAAAGTCTTCTCCCCCTCCTTTTGCTGTACCCTCAATGGTCTTGTAGGGTACGACCACTAGTCCCCGCGCTCCTGAGGTACGAAGAACCTTTACTTCCATCATGCCAATACTCTCGCTCACGGTCATTACCGGTTCTTCAAAAGTAAAGATCCCGGCATGGTCATCGTCAAAGATAGTCACAGTGGCTGAGCAGGGCAGGCCAAGGCCCGCCAAAGTGTCCACGTGATTAGCCCTTGGTTGTCCGTAGCCAGTGCCATCGGATATGACCTTCACATTGCTAAGGTGGACCAGAAAATGCTCATCCTCCTCAAAGATGTCATCATCAATGATGTCTATCCGGATCTCCTTCTCAGTCTCACCAGGTTTGAACACCACAACGCCCTCAGTGAACTGGTAGTCCGAGCCGGCATTGGCTGTGCCGTCTTCGGTACGGTATTCCACTGAAACAGTGTTAGTCAAGTCCCCACCAAGGCGTACTACATTCAAGGCCACTGTACCGCAGTTCTCCAAGCACTGGTATGTACAGGGGTCAAAGAAGATCTTTGACGAAAAGTCATTCTCCGAAACTTCGGAGCGGATCTCGTACGCACCAACAGCTTTCCTGGCTTGGTCTGCTGCATGCTTCTTCAGTACATTCCCTGCTCCCGTCATGATCCTGGTAGCCTGGCATCGGTAGAAGGCGCGACTCTTTTGCTGTTGTGTCAATACCTGGTAGTTGGCGAGTTCTATCAGCTGCTCCGTCTCCTTCTCTGGATGCTTCTGCTTCAGTTCCTTCAGGATCCGGGCCATTTCCTTCCTGGCCTCCTCCTCATCCAGGTCCTTCTCATCAAAACCCATCGCTACGTCCATGAAGCCCTCTGAGTTGAGCATTTTCCCATCCATTTCAATGTCCATCTTTGAAGGAAGTTGAGCCTCCCCTTCCGTCTCAATGATCACCCCCCTTCGCTTCCCTGCGCGGTAGCGCTTGTACATGTACTTATAGACAAGAAGTCTGCGATCCGCAACATAAGCCATCCCTACACACAACGGGAAAAAAAACAGTGTGACAAGGCCCTCCCACACCTGTACGATGCCCGGTGAGATGACAGCCAAGATGAGATAAAGCCAGGTGTACGCGAATATACTCCAGGTGGCGGTAACAAAAAATACCCTCAAATGTTTGACTTTCCGGTGCTCTCCATCGGGAATGACAGAAACACAGAGTCCAATGATAACGAACATGTTGAAGGCAGCACTACCAACGATGGTGTTCGGGCCCAGATCACCTGCGTCAAAGTTGTGACCGCACACCTCAACGACGGACAGTAGGATCTCCGGGGCGGAGGAACCCAGGGCCATAAGGGTCAGGTTGGACACTGTCTCGTTCCATACATGCACAGTGGTTGTCACTTTTTCACCATTTGGTTTCTTGATGGTGATCTCCCTCTCTTGTGATGTAATTACCTCGATGGATGCCATGAAGCGATCCGCAATGATAGAGACCCCCAGGAACATGTAAAACAAGGCCACAAAGTAAACTGTGGCTCTTGCCAGTTTATCTCCAAAGGATGGGTTCTCTGGTAACCATATGGGCAGAATGACACCCACTTTGCATTCAGTACCCACTGAATCACACTTCTTGTAAGTCTGGTTGCCAATGGAAGAGTTTGTTCCGAGGCTTGGGTTTGAATTCACCGCTGTAACAAATGTAATTTCAGATGAAAAAACTGCCAACAACACTGTGAGTTGAAGAGTGCAGAAGAGGAAAGATGATGTCCCAGTTTGACCCATGATTCTGACGAGGTGTTATGCGCCAACTCTTCCTTTCACCTATGCAAAAAAGGGATCGATGAGAACAGAACTACCAAAAACTGTACACATTTGAAAAATTACAAATGACAATATACCTAACTCCAGTGTTTCCCTAAGTTACAGTAGATATAAAGCAACATCCCCCAGAGCCGCCTCCAATGCACACATCACACATTCAGTATTGAAGCCAATTGAAGCTAAATTATTTTAGGAAAGGTCTCTATGTCAGATGTGGGGGTGCTTCAGGTGTTCTCTGGGCTAGCTACCAGGTTAGGAGGGGGATCTGGCTAACTTGGTTGGGGAAACACTTCCTAAATAATATCAAGAAAATAACACTGGTTTAACCAGACAACCACACAAGTGTACCACACACTTCTCTCTCTGAGTGTGTGTGTGTGTTACTTAGAGAGTGATCACCTGCATTGTATCATTTGAATAACTGGTTTAGATGGAAAAATGGCACCAATAATTACATTTCTCTTACATTGTCCTCTTGACATACTGCCAAATTAGGGTTAAGTGCCTTGCTCAAGGAGACATTGACAGATTTTTCCCCTAGTCGGCTCGGGGATTCAAACCAATTCAACGTCTAGTTCTGATTGACATATTATATATGTTTTTGTTTCTCAGTTGGGGTCTAACTTACTATTGAGAGTAAGAACAGTAGAATACACCAGGTGCAATTTCGAAATTTGGTGGTGCATCAGCAGTTTTTCTCTTGTCATGTCAGTCACTGACAGTCACTCAATTAGCCATGTCAGCAAAATATTTTTAGATTGGCAGTTAGTCTAGCCAGACATCCAAACGTATAGTAATCATGCCGAATCCCGACTGGGCACACAGGGCATGTGTCCAGGGGCTCTGACATCCATGGGGGCCACATTGAGTTTTGTCATTCTCCCTCAGATATCATACTAACATTGCAAAGTCATTACAGAATGTGTAAAATTGCAGGAAATTTGGTGTAAAACGGCAAAGTTTTCTCTTTGCCCCATGGTAAAATGTGTAGAATTGCAGAGAACTTGCTTTAAAACTGAAACATTTTATTTACCCCCATGACAAAATGTGTAGAATTGCAGGAAATGAACTTAAAAACAAAAAACGTTCTCTCCACCATCAAGAGGGGAGTCAATAAAATGTTTGCCCGAAGTCGGGGCACCCCAACCCAATCTTGCTTAGGGCCCCCAGAGGGCTAGGGCTGGCTTAAACTGGCGATAGTCAAATGTCTTTCATAGTCTTATCTTTCTTTACATAGGTTATTCTTTTGAGAAAGGCTAGGCAACATTTGTCCTAATTACATGATTCTCATTTGCAACATGAAATCACAAAGATACAGTATCAGAAAATGACAGCTGACAGCAATCTAGTCCGCAATTTACAGTACATCCATTCACATGTTCTTTACAGGTAAGATTTAAAGACAACTAGCTGATAAAGTAGCCTACAAAAATGTGTAACATTTCAAGTGACAGTAGTTGCCCAGAATGCTAGCCTACCGTTTTAATCCACGTAATGGGGAACGGAATTTCTAAACTACTCAAAAATAATTTGAGGTTGAAGAAAGGATACAGAAGTACTTGAGAAATCCTCAATTTCCAACCCTTTATAAAACAATGATGTAAGTTGCGCCATCGTCAGTAAATCTTGAATTGTTGTATAGGTAAACCCTTCGTACCCAAAAAATCGAAATGTTCTGCCACACTGTAGATAGCCGACTAGAGACAATCATGGGCTCTCAACGCGCGCTTCCTCGGGACTGCTCTCTCTCACTCTCTTGCTCTGTCTCCCCCTCCCCCTCTCTCTCTTCTCTCATCCTGGTTTTAATGTACATGCTCTCATCTCCCAAGTGATGTAATGATGTTTTTTCGATACTGATGCAAAGCAATGGGGGAATTCATTTCCATATATTATTTGATTTGCTGTCTTGAGAAAAAATAATGCATTTCTTCTAACAGCTTATTTTAGGATTAATTTCATTATATCTAACCAAAACTTGAACACGAATCAAGTTTGAACAAATCAGTACTGTATCTTCATCTCATGTATTTTAGAAGCACTTACTTGAGGAAACTACATTATTGGCACAATATTAATATAGTATTGGAGGTTAATGCAACCTAGGCCTAATACAAACCTAGATATGCTCCATTTTGTTTAGCCATAATGCTATTTTTTTAAATATCCTTTATAGAAGAAATATTTAACACTTCTTCAGGATCAGTGGATCCCCCACGGGACGGTTGAGCTAACGTAGGCTAAAGCGATTAGCATGAGGTTGTAAGTAACAAGGAAATTTCCCAGGACATAGACATATCTGATATTGGCAGAAAGCTTAAATTCTTGTTAATCTAATTGCACTGTCCAATTTACAGTAGCTATTACAGTGAAATAATACCATGCTATTGTTTGAGGAGAGTGCACAGTTATGAACTTGAAAAGTTATTCATCAACCAATTACACATTTTGGGAAGTCTTGATACAACATTTTAAACAGAAATGCAACGGTTCATTGGATCAGTCTAAAACTTTGCACATACACTGCTGCCATCTAGTGGCCAAAATCTAAATTGTGCCTGGGCTGGAATGATACATTATGGCCTTTCTCTTGCATTTCAAAGATGATGGTAAAAAAAAAAATATTAACAGATGTTTTTTTCTTTGTATTTTCTTTTACCAGATCTAATGTGTTATATTCTCCTACATTAATTTCACATTTCCACAAACTTCAAAGTGTTTCCTTTCAAATGGTATCAAGAATATGCATATCCTTGCTTCAATGCCTGAGCTACAAGCAGCTTTAGATTTGGGTATATCATTTTAGGCGAAAAATTGAAAAAAATGGTAGGATCCTTATCCAACTGCAATATTGTTATGTTTGACATGATATAAGCCTAAGGTTGTTTTGTTTTTTTACCCATTTGGACAATTCAGGAGTCTGATCCCAAGCTATTTATTTCATTGAGTATTTACAGAGAAGCCCCAATGCAACCTGGACTCAGAGGTAGACGTAAGATGCTAAACAAAAAATACGACACTCAAATTAGTATGTTACATTTGGTATGGTATGTATTCATTTGTGGACGTCCTTCATCTATTTCGTATGATATGTTACGAATTGCAATTCATTCAATATGTTAAGAATTTGCAATACGTATGATATGTTACAAATTCTGTGTCTAACCTTAGCTAGGTGGCTAACACTAACATTAGCTAGGAGTTAGGGGTTAAGGTTAGGGTTGTTGCTCAAAAGACTTCTTTCCAAAAATATGTGTCCTTTCCTTCAGTGTTGAACTAAGCATGTAATTATGTTGATAGTCATTGATTTTCCGGTCATTTTGCATGTTGAACAACCCCAGGCAATATCAGTACCCTACTATATTCAAACTGCGTGCTGTGCGCAGCTTCATGCGCTGACCAACTAGAGCTAGGCCTATTTTTGATCTGGCACATCTGCGTGTTAACTTCAGCATTCAAATGTTTGTAAAATGGCTTGCGCATTATTAGTCTTTATTAGTTGAGTGACAATCAATGTAATTCAGTAGGTTATTTTGATTAAATGCACTGTTGAAAATGGTGTTTTACCAGCCTAAGCTACAACTTTCATCTTGTTAAAGGTAGGCTACACTGTATGCTGATCGGGGCTTACATTAGATTGTATTTACATTGTTCGTTGTTCACCATCAGGAATAGTTTGGGTAATTTTGCTTGAAACAATCAGGGGAAATTTGATAATTTCATAACAAAGACAGCAATCACTTTTGCTACCCGCACTGCATGGTCGAAGCAGGAGAAGAAGAGAAGCTCCAAGTCCTTCAAAACTTCCAAACAGTCTAAATCGTTAAATTATGAGACGGGGTTGAAATCCAAAGTTGTGCTATATATTCATTGGCTTTATAATAGCTCATTTTTAAAGATAAATATTGATATATTACTAGCTCTTAAAACACTTTGAATCTGCAAAAATTACAAATTAATTAGTGGATGCTTTCAGATCACTGATAGTGGGGTGGTAGATACCTAGTTTCCCTTATGACTCAGCTTAGGTGCCTACATACACCATAGATACGCACACACGAACACCAACACACACACACACACACAGAAGTCAGCTTAGACAGATCCATCTCAGAGAGACCCAGGTTATGAACAGCAGATTTTAATTTGGAATGGAAAATGAATGTGTTTATGCAACAAATGTTAGTGCATCGAATCGTATCTCATCGAACCGAATCACATCGATTCGTTCCTCTAATCAAACCAAATTGCACTGAATCGTTTCGAACTAAAACTTATCGTTCCTGTATCGTATCGGAGTCTGTGTATTTAGATACGTATCGAATCGTCTTGAAAGAGAAAGATTCACACCCTAGGAGTTTGGATAAAGGGTTAAGGTTAGGATTAGGGGAAGGGTTAGCTAACATACTAAGTAGTTGCAAAGTAGCTAAAAAGTAGTAAGTAGTTGCACAGTTGATAATTAGCTAAAATGCTAAAGTTGTCCGTGATGGGATTCAAACACAGAACCTTTGGGTTGCTAGACATTTGCGTTATTCCTCTAATCAAACTGAATCACACTGAATAATTTCAAACTAAAATGTATCATTCCTGTATAGTATTTAACCCCATGTATCTAGATACTTATCAAATTGTCTTGAAAGGGAAATATGTATATCTCTAAGAGTTAGCTTAAGGGATAGGGGAAGGGTTAGATAACATGCCAAGTAGTTAAAAAGTAGCTAAAAAGTAGTAAGTTGTTGCAAAGTTGCTAATTAGCTAAAATTGTCCATGATGAGATTCAAACACACAACCCTTGGGTTGCTAGATGTTCTCATTATACACCTACCTATCCACCTGACCAACCACCCTCCTTTCAGTTTTGGTTCTTGGTTTCGTGTTCCCAATTTCCGTTTACTATCTTACGTCGAGTCTATGAGACCAGCCTGTCAGATAAGCTGAGGTCAATTATAACTCACTAAAGAAAAGAGTTTCTGCTCCTGCTTGTAATCTTGAATCACTGCAATGCCATGTCAGGTCAAGTTACCCAATGCTGAGCTCTCTGACATCTTTTGTCCCCCCTTGTTAGCCCACTCTATCTCCAGGCCTCCGGTAGAAGGCTAGCTTACCAACTGACAGATATGAATAATATGTCAGATGATGCTGCAACAGTCACTTTTTGAATTAGCCCATGGTGCTCCAAATGCACTACACTAGCCTATGCAGAGTCACCAGAAAACGCAAACATTCGGTTTTCAGGGATACAATATTTTCAACCTAACTTCCGTTTCCCCTGAAAAATGGAAGTGGGACCTCTGCTAAGGCTTCTTTCTACGCCTACTACATTAGGTTACACAGTGACTACCTTTCATTATTTGAAGCTTTGACTTGGAAAGAATTTCACCTTATGGGAGAGGCGAGAGTGCTTCCTTCACAGTTTCATCAAATGCGCAGTGCGTGATTGGTTTCCTTTTGAAACAATGTAGATGCACGTCCCTTGGCAGAGACACAGCCTGCAGTTGAACCTGACTCCATTCTGAGTCAGTGGAGTTTTAATGACGGATACTGTAGGGCTGGGAAGCTTTCACCTCAAATAACTTCATCATCGAGCGAGAGCGAGAGTTGAGGTGAACTCACAGTTGAGTCAGTCATGTTTTTGCTCTTGGCTCACGCAGACTGGACACACTTTATTGAACGTCAGTCAGATAGTTAGTCATTCATGATTTTACTATCAGTTATTTTTGCTTAAAGGGTTATTTTGGCTTACAGGCACTTGGCCAGTCTTTGCTTGTACTCCCGTAGTCCTTAAACAGTCATTTGCTTCGTCGTATGACACATACTAAGTGAAAGATGTGATAAGCAGTCACGATATATCTAAAGTAGGTATTGATATAGTACGAATGCAAGCTTTCATGGATAGTTTGCTGCTTAATTTAATGAAAGTTAGGTTTGGACGGTAGAGTGTACACATTTGTAAGGCCAAGTATGGATTGGGAACAGAAATCACTCCCACAGCATTTCTCCACACCATCCCATTTTTGTGTATGCACTTATTGTTTGATGGGCCGTTCCACTAAACTACTTTGGGACTGGTGTCTGTAAAATGTTACTGCAGACTATTAGTCAAATGATGATCCATCTGCTCAAAAATCATAATAACAGGCCCATGGGCTTCAACACTATTCTTTCTCCTTTTTTAAAACAAAAATACAATGCAATGTTGTTGATCCTCTGTATTTTCAAGTATTGTGGTGGCAGCATCATGTTATGGGTATGCTTGGCACCAGCAGGGACTGGGGAGTTTAGAGGAAAACCCGCCGTGGTCTTCTGAAAACTCAACACAGGGACAGAGTTTTATTTTCAGCGGGACAATTTCAGCACAAATGTTAATGCCAACGACACACCAGAATGTCTTTCCAAGAGGTGTTCCTGAATGGTCCAGTCTCGTCCTGATTGAAATCTGCTTGAAAATCAGAGACAAGATTTGAAAATGGTTGTCTATCAATGATTCCCACCCAAATTACTGAGCTTGAGCAATTTTAACAAAATCAATTAATATACATTGCATTTGGAAAGTATTCCGATTTTAAAATAGATTCAATTGTTTTTTTTCCCCTCATCAATCTACACACAATACTGTCTGAGGTCCTGAGTGCTCTGGAGCAGGTTTTCATCAAGGATCTCTCTGTACTTTTCTCCATTCATCTTTCTCTCAGTCCTGACTAGGCTCGGTCTCCCTGACGCTGAAAATACACTGCCACCACCATGCTTCAACCTTATGGCTTGGTTTTTGCTCTGACATGCACTGTAAACTGTGGGACCTTATATAGACAGGGGGGTGCGAGTGCCTTTACACATCATGTCCAATCAATTGAATTTACCACAGGTGGACTCCTAGGAAGTTGCAGAAAGATCTCAAGGATGATGAATGAAATCAGAATGCACATGAATTCCGAGTCTCACAGCAAAGGGTCTGAATACTTACCTAAGTAAATAAGGTATTTCTTAATAAAAAACTTTTAAAAATGTAGGAATCTAAAGACTATTTTCACTTTGTCATTATGGGGTATTGTGTGTAGATTGATGAGGATTAATAAATGTTTCTAATCCATTTTAGAATAGGACTAATGTAACAAAATGTGGGAAAAGTAAAGGCATCTGAATACTTTGCAAATGCCCATTATGTTGCCCTAAGAGTTGTGCAAGGTTGGTAGAACCTTATTCAAAATGATTCACAGCTGTAATGGCTGCCAAAGGTTCTTCCACCAAAAGGGATCTGAAGACATACACAGTCAACGCATCTTAATAATAAATAATACAAATCTAAAATTCGTCTTTCACTTTGAACATTTTGAGTAGCTTGTGTAGATCGATAGGGGGAAAAAAAAATCGAATTTAATCCTTTCTTAGATTTAAATTTAAGGTGGCAAAATGTGAAGACTGTGTGAGGGTTGTGTACACTTTCAGCGACTGTATATTCATGTTCTCCTAGTTTCAGAGTATAGGCAGCACAGTGATATATTCAGCCATGGTCATGCATTGCATTACGCTAGATAATCAAAAACTGGGAGGACAATAGCGTAGCATCCGGGTATGTCTGTTAACTGCATGCCATTTTAATTATGTTAACTGTGGGACATCAACTTACATTTCGGTAAGAAAATGCTAATATTCACTTATTTCTATTTTTATTGTATTTTTATACCCGTTTTTCTCCCCAATTTCGTGGTATCCAATTGGTAGTTACTACAGTCTTGTCCCATCGCTGTTGGTGACAGTCAAAAGTTCAACCAAACCAAATGCTAATATTCACTTATTTCTATTTTTAATTATTTTTATACCCCTTTTTCTCCCCAATTTCGTGGTATCCAATTGGTAGTTACAGTCTTGTCCCATCGCTGTTGGTGGCAGTCAAAAGTTCAACCAAACCAAAGTGTGGATTGAAGGCCCTCCTTGTCCATAATCTGATTTCTGGGTAAAGGAGCAAACATACACATTTGTAAATTGGGAGAACTATCTCTTTAAATGTCATATAAAATGTATGTCATGGATTTATTTTTTATTTATGTTCTTGTAATTATTCGTGGTCTAACTTCCCTGCTCCATGAGCTGCACCAGTTAATTAAGTCTGAATGAAGATTTATCTGACCCCCTTTGCCTGGAAGTCCAATTTCTCACTGAATGTAGAGGACTTTTGTTCAGGTGCTTCTGCCATCAATTGGATACAAGGGTTGAAAATCAATACCGTATGGTTTGCTAATGTAATATTTGAATCTCCCATAATCCATATTATAATGGAAATACTCACTGCCGTAAACAAGACTATCATATCACTAAGAAAATCATGCAAAAACATAGAATTATGATGACACATGATGATTCCCCATCTGCTAGTCAACTGCACCATCATTCTTTCCAAGATGACCGACATTCATGGAAGTCCAACCATCCATGCACCTCACACAGTCAAAAAAAACAAAGCCAAACATCTCACCATGTTTGAAAAACTCCATTGGTGACAAATACATTTCCAATTTGTCAAAGATGAACGAGATGACCAACCGAACAAAAACCCCTCTACTCACCTCTGTTAGTCCCAATGGAGCTGAGAAAAATACGTACTGCCTAGCGGGAAGAACGGTGTGCGATAACCACTCTAAATTGAACAGAAACAGACTGTTCCGCAGATGCCCAGTCCCAAGGTGTCTCTCTAAACATGGGCTGCATAGCTGGGCTGGCTGCTGCTTATCGTCCTCCTCAGCCCGATCCATGGCCATACAAGGACTCTGCTGATAGAGCCTGTCACTCTGGGCTTCTGGAGTAGGCCGGCTATCTGGCAGCTCTTTGTCGCCACCGACACATGGGAGATAAAGGGTTTGGATGGGTAATTTGGATGGTGGGTACTTTTTAGACAATGTTGAACTCACCCACCAGTGGAGGAATGTGGTGGATAAGTGGTTCCCTCCAGGGTGATTTTCCACTGCTTCCAGGCCCTTTGACCGTGGAGGTGGTATATGGAGATTGGATATCTCCATTAATTGTCTTGAAGTCCATATTATGGATCCAGGGGATGGGTGGATTAGAGGTGGATCCGTAGAGGAGAGGTGAAAGAAAGAGGATCTTAGTAGTGTTTCAGTTCTCCCCAATGTGTTCATCAAAGTGACAAGGTTTCAGTCTGTCGATACGTTTGGAAGCGTTGTAACAGAGATGTGAACGATAGGGGTACATTGTGTGATTTCCCATCACTTGCAAGCTTTATTGAATGTGTGTGTGTGTGTGTTCATCCCTTTTACACATGTTCACAGTGTGTGACGGACTACATGCGTCGTATCATTTTACTCTCTAAGACACTGTACAGTGCGTGAACATTAGTTTCAAAGTTATGACCACTTGCTGCCAAATACATTTTGATTGATAATAAACCAGAGGCATTCAAATAGCCATTTCCATATGGCTTATGTGCCTCCCTTTTCCAGTGTGAAGCCGACAAACTCCCTATCAAAACTGAGGTGAGAGCAAGGCAGTGATTATTTGAAGAAGATAGCACACCCAACTGATATCTATCTTTGCCATGAGCGCACAGATATCAACCATCGTCTACTAGCGTCTGGTGGAAGAGAAGAGATATTGAGAGGAAGGGTGGCAGGCTTAAAAGGGTTGAGGCTCATTAAAGCTACTGTAAAACAAGTACTCATTCTCTCAGACAAAATGATTGACATATCTGCATATCTGAACCCATAATCAGCTGATTAGCATAATCTGCTATTTTAGCCCTCATGCACTTCATAGGCAGGCATGAATCTAAAAATCAATGAGGGTGTTACATACCCTATATTCTGCTATGCTAAGTGTTATAAAACAATACGAAGCATGTAGCTGAGCTTTGTAAAGCAAAATGTCGTAGGTATTTTCACACCATTTTGGTTTTCCTCTCCAATCGAGTCGTAGTCGTGACTTATTTGCAGTGACAATGCTCCCTCCTCGCTTTCCTTGAAATAGAAGCCTTATCTCTCCCCGTCTGTGGCACAGAATCTGTGCCTGAGCTCCATTTCATTTGGCCCCAAGCAGCACGCTGCTCTATTTACCGGACTAGCCTTTGTGCTCCATCGACATCATAATCCAAGTTGGAAAATTCAAGTCATGCCAAACGTCTGTTCCACACAGAGTTAGGACGCATACATTAACCTCAAGTGGGAGCAATCGCTTTTGAAGCATAAATAAGCGGTGCTATTGGACGAGCTCAGACGGTGTCTTGGTAGCGTTTATGTTCGGAAATGTTATTTATCTTTTTCCCAGGTCCTTGGTTTTGCCACTTTTAAGTTGCCACTATTTTCCTGTTTTTTTTTTATATTTTCCTCTTTAAATAATCATGGATAATGTTTCTACAAAATACCCCATTATCTCAAAAGACATTATTTTGGTTTTGAGAGTAACTTACATCATGGAGCATTAACCATTTTGGAGGACAATGCTACAACATATTAGCTAGTCAAAAGTCTTGAGACATAAGCTGGCATTCAATCATTGCAGATGTTACGTTTTCCATTCTGCCTTTTCAGAAGTGTGTTTGATTTGCACAGCATTTACCTCAGAAGGAAGAAGTTGACATGTGATGTAGAAATGGGCAGTCTCGTGTTGTGAACTGTTCAGTATTGATGCCAAACTTGGCTGAGAAGTCACCCAGGGCACACAACAGCACTGCCAATTCCTAAATCAAGTGTCAACTTCTTCTCGCCCGGACTTGCTGCTGTAAAGGGCAGTGTGGAAAACTATCATCTGCAATGATTGAATTCCAGCCAGTCTTGTTTGAGACATTAGAAATGCATTGCTTTTCTTACATACACGTACATAATAACATTTTAGGTTGTGGCCTTGTACTTTGCTGCAACTGAAAATTGAGTGTTACAGGATTTGAATCACAAGCTGATTGACTTGAGTCAACTGACAGTAAAAATAAAAAAGTACTTGAATTAATAGACAGTCATATGCCTCATTCCCCTCATATCCAAGAGTTAACTTGGTGAAGATTGACAGAAAGAACTACGAAGGCTAATGTGGATTTCTTCTCATTTATATTTCAATTACACCTGCTTTGGAGATTCAAACCCATTGCAATGCAATTTGTTTTGAAAACTCAACTAAGACATTAATGCCCATACGAATGCAGTTTCTTATTGTGATTGTAAATCATTTGAGTATACAGAGACAATAACACGTTCACTCAAATAATTATGGAAGACAGGAAATCATTGTAATGGACCCAATGCGCCATCTCATTCTTGCCGCCCGCGACATGATGCAAGATTTTCATGTGACTGAGGGGATTTGCTGGAGCTGCTCGAAGCTACTGATGCTCAGGAGAAAGAGTCTTACATGAACCACATTTCAAGTGATCCCAAAAACAAAGGACCCATCAAAGAATAGCTCAAGCTGTCAGAATGAAACACCACAAAAGGTCAATAAAAAAAAAATGAATAAAGGGCCCACAAAAAATTCCAGGCAAAAAGTTGTTTGATTGGACTATTATGATGCGCCGAATGTTAATGATTGGAATTGTGGGTTAGCGCTTTCGTTGCATGCCTCATAGTACAGTTGTTTCAGATGTCAGAAGCACTGTAGCCTAATTACTGATCATTCTTAAGACAACAGTGTTGCTATGCAGGCAACATTTAAAGTGTCAACAATATATGCTATCTCTTGTGATTTAGCACAAAATGTAAATTTAGTCAAGTATGATTATTAACGCCTCACAGGAAATGTACTCAAGAAACATATCCGGAACTGTCACGCATGCTTGGTCACTCACTCGCGCTCTCTCTCAATTTAATTACATTTAAGGGGCTTTATTGGCATGGGAAACATGTGTTTACATTGCCTAAGCAAGTGAAGTAGATAATAAACAAAAGTGAAATAAACAATGAAAACATATTATTATTATTATTATTATAATAATAACAGTAAACATTCCACTCACAAAAGTTCCAAAAGAATACAGACATTTCAAATGTCATATTATGTGCAAATAGTTCAAGTACAAAAGGGAAAATAAATAAACATAAATGTGGGTTGTATTTACAATGGTGTTCGTTCTTCACTGGTTGCCCTTTTCTTGTGGCAACAACAGGTCACAAATCTTGTTGCTGTGATGGCACACTGTGGTATTTCACCCAATAGACATAGGAGTTTATCAAAATTGGGTTTGTTTTCTAATTCTTTGTGGGTCTGTGTAATCTGAAGGAAATATGCTTCTCTAATATGGTCATACATTTGGCAGGAGGTTAGGAATTGCAGCTCAGTTTCCATCTAATTTTGTGGGCAGTGTGCATATAGCCTGTCTTCTCTTGAGAGCCAGGTCTGCCTACGGCGGCCTTTCTC
Organism: Oncorhynchus tshawytscha; assembly: GCF_018296145.1. NCBI lineage: Eukaryota > Metazoa > Chordata > Actinopteri > Salmoniformes > Salmonidae > Oncorhynchus > Oncorhynchus tshawytscha. The sequence goes on from NC_056430.1 coordinate 59,386,712, forward strand.
AATAACAAGGCTATGCTCACTGAATCTGTACATAGTCAAAGCTTTCCTTAAATTTGGGTCAGTCACAGTGGTCAGGTGTTCTGACACTGTGTACTCTCTGTTTAGGGCCAAATAGCATTCTAGTTTCCTCTGTTTTTTGTTAATTCTTTCCAATGTGTCAATTAATTATCTTTTTGTTTTCTCGTGATTTGGTTATGTCTAATTGTGTTGCTAAGCTTGTTTAGGGGACTCTTCTCCAGGTTCATCTCTCTGTAGGTGATGGCTTTGTTATGGAAGGTTTGGGAATCGCTTCCTTTTAGGTGGCTGTAGAATTTAACGTCTATTTTCTGGATTTTGATAATTAGCAGGTATCGGACTAATTCTACCACACACACAAGTTATGGTTCATCAATAATATTCATCAAACATCAAAAAGCTGAGACATACGAATACCTGGTTCTGCCATGATGCTTCCACACACAACACTGGCTGCAGATTCTTAGTCAATACCAAGTGATTTGAGGATCTGCATTCGGCTACTGATAGTAATGTGGGGAAATGGATTGTACATTGTTTTATTCAAAAGGATTCAATCATTTGGATATTTCTTTGTGTGATGTATCACATCCGGCCGTGATTGGGAGTCCCATAGGGCAGTGCACAATTGGCCCAGCGTTGTCCGGGGTAGGCCGTCATTGTAAATAAGAATTTGTTCTGAACTGACTTGCCTAGTTAAATAAATGTTTTAAAAGAATATGTACAAATTAATTATCCTGTTTCTCTATATTATCCCCTAAAACACATTATTACATACATTACTACAACACAATTTCACATACATTTCATTATCATAATGTATAGTAATGACAATCCAAGGCATTATACATAAAAGCTTAGTCACACAGGGCATCACTTCTCTTATATGGTCACAGTTGGATGTTAATTCATTAAAACCACAGTCCAACAAAACATCAAGCAGTTCCGTCGTGACATCATTCGAGTGGTAACATTTCTCTTATTGCCGCAGGAGGACGAGAAGCAGACACTTGGTTTTCCAGCATTCCAGTACATCTGTTTGTTTTTTATCTGCGGTGTGTAAAATGTCAAGCGCAGGACACTGGAACGGAGTAGGAAAAGTGAAGCAGAAGGGTGTTAATGGGATTATGTGGCCCTCAGCTCGCACCTGCAAGCAGGAGGTGTCTGTGGGTGTCTACAGAAGATGGCTCTGTGACACAGGGCTCACGACCATTTAGCAATTTTAAATTCAATAAAGTTATTAGTTATTCCCAAGGAGAACATACTGCCTGGCATCATATATGACTGACAGACTGCAGGCAACATGTTACAACAAGATTATACAGTATATTCCCACACCATAAATGAAGAAGGCTGTTTCAGGTCATATTCAACAGTGTGGGCCAGAGTGGCCAAACCGCAATTTCAATGTGGCAACACACCAACAACATTTGATTGGTTGTCGTTTAAGGTAGCAGTTTAAATATACACACTGTTAAGGGTCATGTTTTGATAGGCTACTATCCATAGATTTTGTCAGCCAATTCTTTCAGTCACCATGCAAAACTTAAATATCTCTGTGTCAGTGAAGGTGATGGCTTGGTGTGTTAAAATGAGGACTCGAATTGAGGCAACATGGCAAGATGGCGACAACAAACATGGCAGCTCTGCTTCTAGCTCCTAAGAAACTGATTTTTTGTCTCTTATTTCTTACATTATTAGCCCAGAACGTTTTTTGTGTTACTACACACAGCCAGAAAGAACTTTTGGATATCAGAGTGAAGGTAACTCACCAGCATTACGACTTCTCAAATTGGATCCTTTGTTCATACTCCCCAGGGCAATTGAACTCATCCCAGAGGCTGCTTCAAGACACCGCCGGCAGAGAAGAGGTATTCGGAATGGACTTCTAGTCCAACTCAGGAGGCGTGCACACCATCCATCACTTCCGAGTATATTACTTGCTGATGTTCAGTCTCTGGACAATAAAGGAGACAAGCTCAGGGCGAGGTTCTCCTTCCAGAGAGACATCAGGGACTGTAACATACTCTGTTTCATGGAATAATGGCTCTCTCTGGATATACTACCCCCGTCCATACAGCCAGCTGGGTTCTCAGTACATCGCACAGGAGTAAAGAACTCTCCGGGAAGAAGAAAGGCAGTTGTCACGGCCGTTGAATGAAGAGGACCAAGGTGCAGCGTGGTGAGCGTACATATTATTTTTATTAGAAATGACGCCTAACAAAACAATAAACACTACCAAACAAACCGTGTAGCTAAAGGCTATGTGCCATAAACTAAGTCAACTTCCCACAAAGACAGGTGGGAAAAAGGGCTACCTAAGTATGGTTCTCAATCAGAAACAACGATAGACAGCTGTCCCTGATTGAGAACCCTACCCGGCCAAACATAGAAATACAAATAATAGAACATAGAATACCCACCCCAAATCACACCCTGACCAAACCAAATAGAGACATAAAAAGGATCTCTAAGGTCAGGGCGTGACAGTACCCTCCCCCAAAGGTGCGGACTCCGGCCGCAAAACCTGAACCTATAGGGGAGGGTCTGGGTGGGCATCTATCCGCTGTGGCGGCTCAGCTGCGGGACGCAGACCCCGCTCCACCACAGGCTCACCCCACTTTGGTGGCACCTCTGGTGCGGGGACCCTCGTAGCGGGCCCCGGACTGGGGGCCAACATTGGCTCCTCGTAGTCAAAAGAAACGGAGCCATCTCCTAGGCCTGGAGGCCTGTATTCGTCATCCCACATCTCCTAGGCCTGGAGGCCTGTATTCGTCATCCCACTGGCCGGAGCTCGGAATCGGTCCGTACCTCACCATCGGTTGCGTCATTGACCTCTTCGGAGTCCAGGTAACCAACCCTCTCATACACGGAATCAAACAATATCCACACAGAAGCAAAACACTCATACTGGTGAAAATTGCCCACAACACCATGATTATGACTTTTTTCCATTTCCCAAACAAACTATCAAACCAATTTGTTAGAGCATTATCCACCCCAGAGTTCTCTGCTAATTCATGAGCTAATATGGTTAAATCTGCCCGGTCCTTGGTCACCGTCTGGAGCTGTGTTATTGGGGATGAAAGCACAACATTCTGCTCCGAATATCACACACACCACCCTTCCAAGCCAGCCCATATCTGATTCCTAGCTTTGAACTCATCAGGCACCCCCTTTGGAACTCCAATGTTATCAATGTAAACTCTATTGTCAAAAGATCCTGACGGAGCACTCATTATTTCTCTTCTACCTGGCTCTAGGTCCTTGTGTTTGATAAGGGTGAAGGGCCTGCCGAACTACACTAGTACACAAATACCAGTCCAATTTGTTGGCAGGTTAGGCCCCAGCTTCCGACCTCCACACAACCACCAAACATCCGCTCTAGGCCTTTTTATCTTACTAAAGTCCTTGGAACTCAACCACCGAGTCAGGTCCCTCATTGTCTTGTCTGTTGTAACATTCTCTGTCCTATTGCATTTTCTTACTTCCCCTACGTCCCATCCGTGTGTGATGTATCGAGCCATACAATAATAATGTCCTCCTGTGACTGTGAAAGGGGGAAGTCTGTATGTAATGGGCATATGGGGATACAGTTAATGCATATCAATGCAACTGTCATTGTTTGGCTTCCCTGCCTTCATGAACAGCTTTACCATACAGGCCATTCCCCTGGGTGTATCAATTCCATCAAATGGGAAGGGAATGGTTGTTAACTGAGGTTTTGCTGTGGCGCAGGCATAACATTCTTCTTTCGCTACTGATCTGGCTGTATACTGAATCAATTCTAACCATAGGTTAGAATCCCCATAATCTACTCGTTGTATCCCAGGTTTCCAGAACATTCCCTTTATCTAAAGAATTCACGTGTTTAATTAAAACTCAGAAAACAAAACTTCTAATATTCCATATGTGAGTGTACCCCTTTAAGATATTGTGTCTCTGGGAAACATGGACATCTCCTCAAACCCAAACGTTTACTACCAACAAAACCTAATAATAATAATGAGAATTCCATTGTACTCCTTCCAATCATTAGTTTTAAATTTCCTCAATGGTTATATGTAAAACCCATTCTGTCTGTCTGCAAACAGTCTCTCAAAATGCTTGATATGAATACCCTGCCAATAGACCCCCACAACTGTGATTAACGTGCACTGTCCCTTTAAAATAATATTAACTCAATCTGCAATCCACTTTGCGGACCTGTCATGGTTCCACGTAATGGAAACAGATTATAATGTTAGTATACCTTAACTTCCTGTTCAATTTCACTGATTACCTAAACAATCAAACCAAGAATCAATAACCAGAAACTATCACAAAACTTTTACGATTCAACTATTCAGACCTCCCTCTCTTACAGCCAAATATAGCCCAGCACGCACCACCAACCAGTGATGCCCACCTAGCAGCCTCCAGTATTTATGCTCAGCCTCCAGTATTTATGCTGCAGTAGTTTATGTGTCGGGGGGCTGGGGTCAGTTTGTTATATCTGGAGTACTTCTCCTGTCCTATTCGGTGTCCTGTGTGAATCTAAGTGTGCGTTCTCTAATTCTCTCCTTCTCTCTTTCTTTCTCTCTCTCGGAGGACCTGAGCCCTAGGACCATGCCCCAGGACTACCTGACATGATGACTCCTTGCTGTCCCCAGTCCACCTGGCCATGCTGCTGCTCCAGTTTCAACTTCCACCTGACTGTGCTGCTGCTCCAGTTTCAACTGTTCTGCCTTATTATTATTCGACCATGCTGGTCATTTATGAACATTTGAACATCTTGGCCATGTTCTGTTATAATCTCCACCCGGCACAGCCAGAAGAGGACTGGCCACCCCACATAGCCTGGTTCCTCTCTAGGTTTCTTCCTAGGTTTTGGCCTTTCTAGGGAGTTTTTCCTAGCCACCGTGCTTCTACACCTGCATTGCTTGCTGTTTGGGGTTTTAGGCTGGGTTTCTGTACAGCACTTTGAGATATCAGCTAATGTACGAAGGGCTATATAAATAAATTTGATTTGATTTGATTTAGCAATTTTGTTGCTAGATTTAGCGTCTTTTTAGGCCCTCCCCCACCCTCCTTTCGGAAAAGCTGACCACGACTCCATTTTGTTGCTCCCTGCCTTTAGACAGAGACTAAAACAGGAAGCTTCCGCACTCAGGTCTGTTCAACGCTGGTCCGACCAATCTGATTCCACGCTTCAAGAATGCTTCGATCACGTGGATTGGGATATGTTCCGCATTGCGTCAAACAACAACATTGACGAATACGCTGATTTGGTGAGCGAGTTTATTAACAAGTGCATCGGTGATGTCGTACCCACAGCAACAATTTTAAAAATCCCAAACCAGGAACCGTGGATTGATGGTAGCATTCGTGCGAAACTGAAAGCGCGAACCACTGCTTTTAACCAGGTCAAGGTGACCGGAAACATTAACAAATACAAACAGTGTAGCTATTCCCTCCGCAAGGCAATCAAACAAGCTAAGCGTCAGTATAGAGAGTCGCAATTCAACGGCTCCAGTCCACAGTCAATCGCGGATTACAAAAAGAAAACCAGCCCCTTCGCGGACCAGGATGTCTTGCTCCCAGACAGACTAAACAACTTCTTTGCTCGCTTTGAGGACAGTACAGTACCACTGACACGGCCCGCTACCAAAACCTGCGGACTCTCCTTCACTGCAGCCAACGTGAGTAAAACAATTAAACGTGTTAACCCTCGGCATCCCCAGCCGCGTCCTCAGAGCATGCGCAGACCAGCCTGGTGTGTTGACAATTGAATTGATTTTCTGACCAATGCATGTTACATTTGGATCGGTATGGGGTCCGAGGACTGATGCAGTCATATCTTAAACATTTGAATCGGGGGCTGATAAATCATTTCATCGCAAACAAATTGTATCAATATAATAATAATTATAATAAATGTATAATAATGGTATAACAACGATAACATAATACCACCAACACATACCAGTAATATCCATGGTGATTCATAACTTTTCCTTCCTCTCACAGACCAACTTAGCCATAAAATAAAGATGCATACTGTGAGATGGTAACAAAATGGTATGGAAGGTTTGTACAACTTTTGCGTTACCTTGTCTGTATCGATGCCTCTAGACATGGACCACGTGGAGACAATGTAGTCCATGATGTGTACTGGTGACCAGGAGCACTGAGCCGGCACCCTCCTTCCTGGCTGGATGCCCATTCTAGCCCGGCCAATGTGAGGAGCTGGAATAGAGAGCACCGGGCTAGAATAGCGCACTGGAGACACCGTGCGCAACTCTGCATAACATGGTGCCTGACCTGTTACACGCTCCCCACGATAAGCACGAGGAGTTGGCTTGGGTATCCCTCCTGACTCAACCAATCTCCTCGTGTGCCTCCTCCCCAAAAATCTTGGGGCTGCCTCTCAGGCTTCCGTGCTAGCCGTGTACCTTTATATCTTCGCCGTTCCTCCATTCCCCTGTATCCCTCCTCGCACTGTGCCAAAGAATCCCATGCAGGCTCTGGCACTCTCCCTGGATCGATCAACCACCTCTCAATCTCCTCCCAGGTTGTTACCCACTCGTCCTTCTCCCGGGTCCATTTCTCCATTAAGTGCTGTTCCTCCCATTCATGCTGCTTGGTCCTTTTATGGTGGGTTATTCTGTCACGTTCGTGGTATGGAGGAGACCAAGGCGCAGAGTGATGTGAATACATACTTATTTAATGAAGAAAACACTAAACAAACTTACAAAAACAACAAAACAAACGTGACACTATAATATATTAGTGCAGACAGAGGCAACTTAGACATAGACAATAACCCACAGAGAACCTAAGGAATATGGCTGCCTAAATATGGTTCCCAATCAGAGACAACCATAAACAGCTGCCTCTAATTGAGAACCAATCTAGGCAACCATAGACATACATAATACCTAGACTACTAAACACCCCCATAAACATACAAAACCCCTAGACAAGGAAAACACATAAATCACCCATGTCACACCCTGACCTAACCAAAATAATAAAGAAAACAAAGAATACTAAGGTCAGGGCATGACAGTTGGTTGGATGTCGTCACCGTTTTCTGTTGTGTACCAGTTTGCCACCGGCCTGAAACGGAAGTTCAATTTCCAGAGGCCAGGTCTTTAACGCTCCCATGGGAAGACAGAAAACAGGTATTGAAAATCCGGCTTGAAGGACTAAGTTGTCACGAGAATTTTCTATCCCAATGATAATAACTGACAATCAATAGCTCTGACCAATCCCCGAGGTTTGTAAGACCATGGGTATAATAATAATTAGTCAAAGACTCAGCTTATGCAAAAGGTTAGTACAGTTTACTCAGAGAACATTCTAAAGTCAAGAATACAAAGACGTCCATTTTATAGCTGCGCACATACTTCCACACAAACAGTAGATATCCTACGCACATACTTCCACACAAATAGTAGATATCCTACGCACATACATTCACACAAACAGAATATATCCTACGCACATACTGTCTCTCTACCCAGCCGACAGAGATCAGAGAGACCTTGACCTTGAGACGTACTTCCCGTTCTCTCCCAAATCTCTAGTCAGGTCGGCGCCGAATTTTGCTCAGACAGTCTGTGTTTAAAATACCATAAAGACCCTAATTCTGACTATAACTACACATTTATTGATTATAAGTTTATACATTCTAATCAATTCCATACAATTTTATGGTTTCAGGGTGGAATATTCTAATCGTTCAATGATCAGATAAATCCCATTAACAGTAGTATACTGTAGAGTACTATACTGTATACTACACTGTAGTATTCCTCGATTGTGTTTTGCTTACTATAGACCAAATCAGAATGTTCGTAAACAAAGTCGTTCTGGTAGTTCCGCGTTGCAAGCGTCAGAAAGGTGGACTCAGGAATGCATAGGAAACCATATGCAGACCACCGCCAGACATGCTAGATTATCTAACAAATAATTAATAGAATAATAATTAGCACTAATTGCAATGTTGGATAGATCAGTTCCATTTATGAAAATAGCGACAATGATCTCACAGTATTTTTTATCCACTCTACACCCATCGGCACTATGCAGCATGAATGTATGCAAACAAAAAAGTAGCTAGCTAGCTAATGTTATATAGACCATCTAAGCTGTAGCCCCCAACTACCTAGCTAACCATTTGATTTGATTAGCTAGTTAGCTGTGTTTCAGATATCGTCTCGTTATTGTTCAGCTATCTTGTTTGAACACCAAATGAAAACAGGCTGCTTGCCAGTTGGTGCGGTAGCTAGCTAGCTGTCCCTGCCTCAGCCATTGCATTGGCTATCTTGCCAGCAAGCATGGATGAATGCAGATGTCAGTCATGTAACATTAGCAAGCGAAGACAACCCTCATTTCAATGAATAAGCTGGACTTGGTAGCTACATCAGCACACAAATATTTCCTTACCCAATGCTGGTTCCATAGCCTGCCATACGTGAGTTGCTGAGGTGGGGCTACGAGGTTATCAGAAAGTGTACTAGCTAGCCTGGCTAGCTACTTGTCTGGCTACTACAACCAATTCTATCTTCTGATATTTCCTTTCCATTTGTGCTGTACAATTAATGACCATAGCAATAAGCACCAAGAAGCCAACCTTACTACTCGTCCCAAGTTACGAAACGCGTAGTGCCCTTTCCCTCTTTCCCTCTGCAGACACACAAAAAATCAACACAAGTCCAGCTCTGGATATTTTGACCGAATTGACAGAACCCAAATTCTTCCTCACCCAGCCTGACAACACAAACGGATCGGCGAAAAAGCATGGATCCACTTTCTCCACAAATCATATTTTCCTGATCGTTGGGGTGAGGCTCAGAAGCCTTCACCTCACTTGATGGTGCAGGTTCTTCCTCTTCACTAATGTCAAGTGACATTTCAGGGTTTTCAGAAGCGTAACGGAATTATCTCTCCTGTACTGGAGTCAAAGGAGAAAGTACTCTGCTTGTATTTCGCAGATGTTGGTTTGGGTTTGAACCTCACATCCTTCTTTCTGCCTCGCTTCTTCTCGCCATCCGCCATTTTCCTCACCCGGGCCTCCGACATGAATTCCATCTCCGTGTGTGGGACTTCCCCAAACAACTTCCTTCAGGCTCAGTCACTTCTATCCACTTGCGAACCAACGTGGCACACTAACTTCACATAGCCAGGTAATAGAGGTAGTGGCTCACTACCGTCATCTGCTAGATAATTGTGAGATTACACCATAAAATAGCACTGGGACATTGACAATGATTCATGTTATTGGAAAGTCGATTCTGTCAGCTCCTTACTGTACTGTCAACTACATTATGCGATTACTGATTTGTAAGTACAGAGCACAACCATGCACAGACCGCAACTTTCTTCACCCAGAACTACATTTGTTTGCTATTGTGAAATCATGGTGATCTCTCATATAGAATTGTGTGGTATACTGTAGAATACTATACTACACCCTGTAGTATCCCTCAATTGTTTACTCCTTACTATAGAAGTGCATAGTATACTGTAGAATACACTACACACTGTACTTTTCAGTCATTACAGTTTTTCTCAATAGTGTACAAGCAATTTTAGATCTGTGTTGAAATGTAATCTATAGCGGAAAAGCAATGATCAAACCTCTGATAATTTTCTTGCCTTAGTACCTGACTTGCATATCTTAGACTACCTTTCGCAAAACATGACATACAAATGTCATCAGTGAATACAAAATTCACTATTAAGTGTTTTGTTCACAGAATATTAGCAAATTGTTTTCATCAGAAGAGAAAAATGTGCAATTGCGTTGACTGTTTCCGGCAATCAGTAAATACTACTGCACAAAAGGAAGGACGCCTATATCTTTGTAGTGACTGGGAGTATTGATACACTATCCAAAGTGTAATTCATAACTTCACCATACTCAAAGGGATATAACTTCCAATAGGTTCCCTTATTTGCAAGGCATTGGAAAACCTCCCTGGTCTTTGTGGTCGAATCTGTTAAAAATGCACTGCTCGACTGAGGGACCTTACAAATAATTCTATGTGTGGGGTACAGAGATGAAGTAGTCCTTAAAAAATCCTGTTAAATCCATGCAACTTATTATGTGAATGTTTACTCCTGAACTTATTTAGGCTGGTCATAACAAAGGGGTTGAATACTTACTGACGCAAGACATTTAAGCTTTTCATTTTAAATACATTTGTAAACCATTTGAAAAACATTATTCTACTTTGACATTATGGGGTTTTGCGTGTAGGCGAGTGACAAAAAAAATCTCCATTTAATCCATTTTAAATTCAGGCAGTAACACAACAACATCTTGAACAAGGGGTGTGAATACTTTCTGATTGCACTCATAACAGTTGTGTTCCTCCATTATATTCACCTTTCTTTATTTCTACTGTGGATTGTGTTCTGTGCACCAATGGAACGTCTACACATCTATGAGCAAACCAACCTTTGTATTGAACACATGTACTGTATTTGGATTGTGATAATACCAATGAATGAATGCTGCACACAATGTGCTTATTTTGATTTCAAAAATGCATCAGAAATAATATTTGATTTGATGTGTATGCGAACGTTTGGTTAAATATGCATAAAAGGAGAGTAATTGCCCATAGTACTGCACCTTTGGATAGTTGTACTTCTAATTTTGATCATCATGATTTAGTGACTGGAAAGAAAATGTATTGATCTACTGAATTTTTAAAACAATAACTTTCTGTTTTGTCTGTTGGGACTCAAGAGATAAGTATGGTTGCATTAATCTTTTTTTCAGGCAGTCTTGTTCTTTTGATGAATGTATTTGCAATTTTGATGGTGTTATATAGTTTTCATTAACGTATTTGTGTTTTGAGAAGGCAAGTACTTTTATTTGTCTTTACCCCCTTTTTCTCCCCAAATTTGTGATATCCAGTTGCCGTTCCAATTACGATCTTGTCTCATTGCTGCAACTCCCTAATGGGGGGCTCGGGCGAGGCGAAGGTCGAGTCATATGTCCCCCGAAACATGGCACGCTAAGCCACGCTTCTTAACACCCGCATGCGTAACCCGGAAGCCAGCCGGACCAATGTGTCGGAGGAAATACCTTTAACTTCTTTGGGATAGGGGGCAGCATTTTCACTTTTGGATGAATAGCGTGCCCAGAGTGAACTGCCTCGTCCTCAGTCCCAGATGCTAATATATGCATATTATTATTAGTATTGGATAGAAAACACTCTCAGGTTTCTAAAACTGTTTGAATGATGTCTGTGAGTATAACATAACTCATATGGCAGGTGAAAACCTGAGAAAAAATCCAAACAGGAAGTGGGAAATCTGAGGTTTGTTGTTTTTGAACTCCGCCCTATCGAAAACACAGTGGGATATGGGTCAAGATCTACTTCCTAGGGCTTCCACTAGATGTCAACCGTCTTTAGAAACTTGAATGAGGCTTCTACTGTGAAGTGGGACCGGATGAGAGCTCTTTGAGTCAGTGGTCTGGCAGAGTGTCACAGTCCCATGATGCGGGGTCACAATAGAGGTAGCTCTCGTTCTATGGCTTTTCTACGGACAATGGAATTCTCTGGTTGGAACATTATTGAACTTTTATGATAAAAACATCCTAAAGATTGATTCTATACTTAGTTTGACAAGTTTCTTCGACCTGTAATATAACTTTTTGAATGTTTCGTCTGACTGAACCAGATCGTTCTGATGAAGATCATCAAAGGTAAGTGAATATTTATAATGCTATTTATGAATAATGTTGACTACCCAACATGGCGAATATTTCTCTGGCTGGTTTGTGCTCTGAGCGCCGTACTCAGATTATGCTTTTTCCGTAAAGTTTTTTTGAAATCTAACACAGCGGTTGCTTTAAGGAGAAGTGTATCTAAAGTTCTATGCATAACACTAGAATTTTCATCAACATTTATAATGAGTATTTCTGTGAATTCATGTGGCTCTCTGCACAATCACCCCATGTTTTAGAATTACAGAACATAATGCACCAATGTAAAATTAGATTTTTTAAATATAAATATGCACTTTATCGATCAAAACATACATCTATTGTGTAACATGAAGTCCTATGAGTGTCATCTGATGAAGATCATCAAAGGTTAGTGATTAATTTTCTCTCTATTTGTGCTTTTTGTGACTCCTCTCTTTGGCTGGAAAAATGGCTGGGTTTTTTGTGGCTTGGTGGTGACCTAAAATAATAGTTTGTGGAGCTTTCGCTGCAAAGCATTTTTGAAATCAGACACTGTGGCTGGATTAACGAGAATTTTATCTTTAAAATGGTGCCTAAAACTTGTATGTTTGAGAAAGTTGATTTTTGAGATTTCTGTTGATTTGTATTTGGTGCCCTGCAATTTCATTGGCTGTTGGCGAGGGGTTCCGCTAGTGGAACGGGGTTCCGCTCTCCATTCCTAGACAGATTAAACTGACGACTTAAAGTCAGCCTGCAGGCGCCCGGACCGCCACAAGGATTCGCAAGAGTGCGATGAGCCAAGTAATGCCCCCCCTGGCCAAACTCTAAACTGGGCGAAGCTGGGCCAATTGTGTGCCGCCCTATGGGACTCCTGGTCAGGGGTCAACTACATTTTGAAAACTCATTGAATGTGTAGGATATTGTATTTATGGAAATAACTCAAAGTTAACACCCCCATACCCACATGAAAAATAATATTGTTTACCATAGAGTACTTTCTATAGAATTATGTAGTACATTGTAGTAAACTGTACTATACTGTAAGGAGTACTATACTACACACTGTATTCCCCTCCCCTTATCCCAATTGTGCTACCCATGAGTGAGAAACCTACATGCCAAGTATAGACCATACTGTATATTGTGTTCGCTACAGGTTATAGAAAAGAGTATAAACTCTGAATCTATCTGTCACGCCCTGACCTTAGAGAGCCTTTTAATGTCTTTATTTGGTTTGGTCAGGGTGTGATTTTGGGGGGGGGGGCATTCTATGTTCTTTATTTCTTTGTTTCTGGACAAGTGCGGATCCCAATCAGAGGCAGCTGTCTATCGTTGTCTCTGATTGGGAATCATACTTAGGTAGCCCTTTATCCCACCTGTGATTGTGGGTAGTTGTCTATGTGTAGTGGCCTGTGAGCACTACGTAGCGTTACGTTTGTTATTTCTTGTTTTGTTGGCGACATTATAAATAAACTAAAATGTACGCTGCGCCTTGGTCCTTTCCTTTCGACGAGCGTGACACTATCCATTCAAACCCCAGTCCTACCTACTTGAAAGTCATGGAAAAGGTGTTTTTTAATATTTGTCCAGTAGGTTTCCTCAAGGAGAAAGCCCACACTTCTATGTCAAAGATAATAAAACAAAAACACTATAGTAAATACTACAGTATACTACAGTCATGTCCACAAAAACACTACAGTAAATACTACAGTATACTACAGCCATGTGTTTTTGTGCAAAACCTAGTGAATACTACAGTGAAGTCCACAAAAACACTACAGTGAATATTACACTTACTTAGTAATACAACAGCATTTGTGGGCAGGCTCTCACAGATCTCTTCATAATATTGATTAGTCAGTCAAAGTTTTCATTATTGGTAGGCAATCTAGGTGTGTTTAATATCCGTGAATCCATGAATTGCTGGCTTTATGTGAACGTCTATGGGTAACCAAGCTGACTATAAAATGCCGGTGTGGGATAATTCTTTCCTATTTTTTATAGTGAGGGTACTTCCCAATTTAGTACACTAAATATTCCCATGCTCTGTTTAAAAGTAGTGCCCTATACAGGGAATAGGGTCCCTTTTGGGATACAACATGCTCATGCCAAGAAACCGCCATTGTAACTTATATTACCTACTCAAGACAGAAAGCAGCAGCTCCCAAAGACCATATGGGTGAACTGGAGGAACTGTAACCCCTGGTGCTTAATGCTTTATTAATGGCGTACAGTATTAAGACATCCTGCTTTAAAAACAAATGGATTATCTCAATCAATACACTGCAAGGTAATACTTTCAAGGGGGCAGAGTAGGGGTGACAATAGGCTCATGCTCTAAGCTAATGTTATCCCCCTTAGTAAACAACATATTTCTTTGTAAGTGTTATTTGGTTTATTGGTCATTCAGCACTTTGTCGTCAGCAAGATATTGGAAGGCCACTATAGAGTGAGAATCACATTGCTGCCTCTTTTACTTTGCCAGAGCTGCAAGTGACAAGGTATCCATGCTGACAATTTACACAGTGTGCTTTAAGGATCTTTTTTTAGGTAAACCCTGTCGTTGTGTTTCCTCGTGAAACACGACCGCTTATTTTTGACAGATTCATAATTAAGGTGCTGGGATGTTTATGAATTTAACATTATACATGTCTCAATAGGAGTGATTAATATTTCATTTCAAGCTCTACAATGATTGAAAACCCTGGGTCCAAGTTAATTTTCTGATATTGCCAAACTATGTGCATTATGAATGGCATCACAGGGGCAACAATCTCATTTAGGGGTGATATACACTACATGACCAAAAGTATGTGGACACCAGCTTGTCAAACATCTCATTCCAAAGTTATGGACATTCTTTGCTGCTCTAACCCCCCTTTGCTGCTATAACCTCCATTTGCTGCTATAACAGCCTCCACTCTTCTGGGAAGACTTTCCACTACAGCCACAAGAGCATTAGTGAGGACAGGCACTGATGGGCGATTAGGCCTGGTTCGCAGTCGGTGTTCCAATTCAACCCAAAGGTGTTCGATGGGGTTGAGGTCAGAGCTCTGTGTAGCCAAGTCAAATTTTTCTACACCAATCTCGACAAACCATTTCTGTATGGACCTGGCTTTGTGCATGGAGGCCTTGTCATGCTGAAAGTTGGAAGCATAGAATCGTCTGGAATGTCATTGTATGCTGTAGTATTAAGATTTCCCTTCACTGGAACTAACGGGCCTAGCCCGAACCACAAAAAACACGCCAGAGAACGCTTTTCCACTGCTCCAGAGACCAAGGCAGCGAGCTTTACACCACTCCTACGAACGTTTGGCATTGCACATGGTGATCTCACGGAAACCCATTTCATGAAGCTCCCGATGAACAGTTCTTGTGCTGACGTTGCTTCCAGAGGCAGTTTGGAACTCGGTGGTGAGTGTTGCAACTGAGGACAGACGATTTGTACTTCAGCATTCTGAAGAATTCAGTCCAGTTCTGTGAGCTTGTGTGGCCTACCACTTCGCGGTTGACCCATTGTGGCTCCTAGACGTTTCCACTTCACAATAACAATGCTTACAGTTGACAGCAGCAACTCTAACAGGGCAGAAACTTGAAGAACTGACTTGCTGGAAAGGTGGCATCCTATGACTGTGCTACATTGAAAGTCTTCAGTAAAGCCATTCTACTACCAATATTAGTCTATGGAGATTGCATGGCTGTGTGAACGATTATATGCACCTGTCAGCAATGGGAGTGGCTGAATTAGCCAAATCCACTCATTTTAAGGGGTGTCCACATACTTTTGTATATGTAGTGTGAGGGATAAAATACAGCAGTATTTTGCGCCACTGATTTTGCGCCTCAGGACTAACCCTGAGTGACAGTGTGAGACAGTACATTGGAAACTGGGAGGGGAGGGTACATTTGAATTCATGTGGTGTTACAGAACAGCAGATGACATTGCACAAATGGCCGTGCTCATGTAGTTCATCTTCAGTCGCCCACTGGCGCAAACCACTGTAGCCTATCTACTGACTCTCTGGACACCAAAGATATTTTGGGAATAGCTGGTGGTTTGTTTCCAGTGCCGGAAGGAGTAGCTAAGTCATACATTTTTGGGGATGGGAGCACAGAGCATATTCTTTTCAAATGCATCTGTTTCAAAATGTGACTGTACTGACATGTTCATTGTAGCCTTTCATGACTTTTAATTCTCTAATTTGTCTTTTGTTTTTTAAGTTTGTTTGTTGTTGACCTGAATGACCTCTAAAGTAACAAATATCATTGGAAGAGTAGATTCTGTTTACGTTAAAAAAATGTTTGAAACCTAGCTAATTTTCTATAAACATTTGCCTTTAACCAAAATAATGAGCAAACGAACAATCAAGTCAAATGTTACACTGACGTCCATTCAATCTCTCCCTTTGCAAAGCTTGTGGAAGTGGGGGCTATACATGTTCCCGAGGGCAAAATGTCACTTGAGGTCTGCAAGTTTTGATGTCAAGATGCAAGATTAACTTCCTCAAATTACTTTCTGTGACCCAACACTTCCTCTACATTAGACAATGAACTGACAATAGTGCTTTCCCAAGTTTCATCATTATGAAGCAAAACACAAAGTACACACAATAGAGGGTGGCCTCCAACTGCTCTTTAATGCTAAAAAAAACTAAATGCATGCTCTTCAACCGATCGCTGCCCGCACCCGCCTGCCCGACTAGCATCACTACTCTTGACGGTTCTGACTTAGAATATGTGGACAACTATAAATACCTAGGTGTCTGGCTAGACTGTAAACTCTCCTTCCAGACTAATATTAAGCATCTCCAATACAAAATCTAGAATCTAGAATCGGCTTCACCATAGCAACACCCACCCGTAGCATGCACTCCAGCAGGTAAATTTCACTGGTCATCCCCAAAGCCAACACCTCATTTGGCCGCCTTTTCTTCCAGTTCTCAGCTGCCAATGAATGGAACGAATTGCAAAAATCACTGAAGAAGGAGACTTATATCTCCCTCACTAACTTTAAGCATCAGCTGTCAGAGCAGCTTACCGATCGCATCAGCTGTACACAGCCCATCTATAAATAGCACATCCAACCAACTACCTGCCTCATCACCATATTTGTTTTCATTTTTCTGCTCTTTTGCACACCAGTATTTCTACTTGCAAATCCTCATCTGCACATCTATCACTCCTATGTTAATTGCTAAATTGTAATTACTTTGCCACTATGGGCTATTTATTGCCTTACCTCCTTACTTCATTTGCACACACTATATACAGAGTTTTGTATTGTATTATTGACTGTACGTTTGTTTGAAAATGTTTGAAACCTAGCTATTTCTCTATAAACATTGGTTTTTAACCTAAATAATTAGCAAATGAACAATTCAGTCAAATGTTAAACCGGCATCCATTCAATCTCTCCCTTTGTAAAGCTTGTGGAAGTGGGGGCTAAACATGTTCCCGAGGGCAAAATGTCACTTGAGGTCTTGCAAGTTTTGATGACAAGATGTAAGATTAACTTCCTCAAATGACTTTCTGTGACCCAACACTTCCTCTACATTAGACAATGAACTTACAATAGTAATTTCCCCCCACAAGTTTCATCATTATGAAGCAAAACACAAAGTACACACAATAGAGGGTAAATTGAAGTTGTAAAATGTGTGTTACTTAATGTGCTTACTCACCTAATCCCAAAGCGGAGTTCGCGTTCCCTCCTTACTTCATTTGCACACACTGCATACACATTTTTCACACATTGTATTATTGACTGTATGTTTGTTTATTCCATGTGTAACTCTGTGTTGTTGTTTGTGTCGCACTGCTTTGCTTTATCTTGGCCAGGTCGCAGTTGTAAATGAGAACCTGTTCTCAACTCGCCTACCTGGTTAAATAAAGGTGAAATAAATAACATTTAATAAAAAATATGTGTGGCTTAATGTGCTTACTCAACTTATCCCAAAGCCGAGTTCTCCTCTGCGTCCGTTTTTTCATGTAATGTGGATGGGCTAACACTTGGTGGTGCTTGAGTGTTATTGTACAAGAACTAACATAGCAATAATGACATTTCATGATGACAGATGAAGCAATGCCTTGTCGTGTGTGGTTCACTTATAGTACATTAAGTGATGATTAATTTAAATACGGTCTTTCATTGTGTCTCACAATTTCTAGTCCTCTGACTCACTTTATGTAAATTAACCTGTGTGTATCATAGGGATAAAATAAATTAATGGGTCATAAATGGATGTAAGTATACAATCTAATAGCAATGGTTATACATTTTGTCACACCCTGACCATAGTTTGCTTTGTATGTTTCTATGTTTTGGTTGGTCGGGGTGTGATCCGAGTGGGCATTCTATGTTGGATGTCTTGTTTGTCTATTTCTATGTCTGGCCTGATATGGTTCTCAATCAGAGGCAGGTGTTAGTCATTGTCTCTGATTGGGAACCATATTTAGGTAGCCTGGGTTTCACTGTGTGTTTGTGGGTGATTGTTCCTGTCTCTGTGTTTTGCACCAGACAGGGCTGTTTTTGGTTTTCCACGTTTATTGTTTTGTAGTGATCATGTTTATCTGTTTTTATTAAACATGAATCAATATAATCACGCTGCGTTTTGGTCCACCTCTACTTCACCTAAGGAAAACTGTTACACATTTTCATTGTATTTCACCATTTCTAGTTCTCTGATTCACTGTGTGTTTCATGGGCATACAATCAGTAAAGTCAAAATTTCAGCCAAATAGCAATGCTAATTCATGGCAACAGCATGAGTCATGGTGTATAATATGAACAAGTCATATGGAGATTATAATTTCCTTAACCTCTAACAGTAGTAGTTACTGCCACTCAAAAATGTGTGTGTGTGTGTGGCATGCTTGTTCAAATGGGTCCTAATGACGTGTGTACCAGCCACCCTGCCCCTGGCCTAACTTTATTTACGCCCTCTGCCAGGGCTTTCAGATTCAGGTTATTCTGGTTTCATACTAGAGCCGGCCATGAGTCACCCCGCCTTCTTACAGTTAGATACTGATCCCCACCTGATTGTATCTAGACTAAAACACTACTTAGCACCTATTCTTGTTCCACAGCCACTTGTCTTTGACACAATAGTGTTACAAGATTTTCAAGCAACGCTGGACAACACCTTTGATGTTCGTGTACACAATGTAATTTAACAAGTCCCAGGTTCAAAGATTCTAAATAAAATCCTATGTGTTAACCTTTATCAGTGGGCGTATGTCACACTTTGAAATCCAATATGTTACACTACCGTAGTAAATGTCACCAAATGATATTGCTGATGTATTATGTTTGTGAATCATGTTATTCTATCTTAGGTAATGACACCTGTCTCACTCTGACTGCATATACCAGTGCCTTGCAGTGGGAAACAGTACTAGGTGGTGTGGTGTACCTGTTATTAGAAATGGGGAGGACCAGAGAGATAAGATTGTTAAGAGAGATAAGAATGCACCTGATACGTGTGATGCACAATACAACAAAAACATCACTGCAATATACAGGTTAAAGCACATTTTATGTCCCAGAGATCCATGACCCTTTTGTTAGGTCCTCTGACTTGACAAAATAGACTCTCAGGGGAAAAGGAGATTACAATGAAGCTACGTTCTTGATTCACCTAACACTGTACCTGATGAAAAATGTATAAGTGTCAATACCAGACATCCCCCGTGGCTGAAATGGAACCCTGTTGGAGGTGATACATTACCCTATTTTGTCATTAACAGCCGAAACTAAAGATGGCTGGTTACCCATTTAATTGTTTGTTTGGTCTAAGAGGCTACAAACACTTTGGGTCGTTGAAAAAAACTTGCTGAAAGTTTGAAGCACTGAATCGTCAAGAATGTCATTGTATGCTGTAACTTGAAAATGTCCCTTCACTGGAACTAAGGGGCCTAGCCTGAACCATGAAAACAGCCCCAGAGCATTATTCCTCCTCCGCCAAACTTTACAGTTGGCACTATGCATTGGGGCAGGTAGCGGTCTTCTGGCATCCGTCACACCCAGATTCGTCTGTCGGACTGCCAGATGGTCAAGCGTGATTCATCACTCCAGAGAACGCTTTTCCACTGCTCCAGAGTCCAATGGTGGCAAGCTTTACACCCCTCCAGCTGACGCTTGGTATTGCCCATGGTGATCTTAGGCTTGTGTGCGGTTGGTCAGCCATGGAAACTAATTTAATTAATCTCCCGACGAACAGTTCTTGGGCTGATGTTGCTTCCAGGCAATTTGGAACATGTTAGTGAGTGTTGCAACTGAGGACAGGCTATTTACACGCTATGCGCTTCAGCTTCAGTTCTGTGAGCTTGTGTGGCCTACCACTTCGCGTCTGAGCCATTGTTGCTCTTAGACCTTTCCACTTCACATTAACAACGCTTACAGATGACTGCAGCAACTCCAGCAGGGCAGAAATATGAGGAACTGACTTGCTGGAAAGGTGTCATCATCCTATGACAGTGCCACATTGAAAGTCACTGAGCTCTTCAGTAAAGCAATTATACTGCCAATATTTGTCTATGAAGATTGTATGGCTGTGTGCTTGATTTTTATACACCTGTCAGCAACGGGTGTGGCTGAAATAGCCAAATCCACAAATTTGAAGGAGTGTCCACATACTTTTGTATATACAGTCGTGGTCAAAAGTTTTGAGAATGACACAAATATTAATTTCCACAAAGTTTGCTGCATTAGTGTCTAGATATTTTTGTCAGATGTTACTATGGAATACTGAAGTATAATTATAAGCATTTCATAAGTGTCAAAGGCTTTTATTGACAATTACATGAAGTTGATGCAAAGAATCAATATTTGCAATGTTGATCCTACTTCCGGTGCCGACAGAGATGGCCTCCTCACTTCGCGTTCCTAGGAAACTATGCAGTATTTTGTTTTTTTTACGTGTTATTTTTTACATTGGTACCCCAGGGAATCTTCAAATTTGTTTTTTTTACATACAGTCGGGAGGAACTACTGGATCTAAGAGCAACGTCAACTCGCCATCATTACGACCAGGAATACGACTTTCCCGAAGCGGATCCTGTGTTTTGCCCACCACCCAGGACAATGGTTCGGATCCCAGCCGGTGAACCAAAACAACGTTGCAGTAAAAGGGGCAGACAAAGCGGTCTTCTGGTCAGGCTCCGTAGACAGGCACATCACACACCGCTCCCGAGCATACTACTCGCCAATGTCCAGTCTCTTGACAACAAGGTTGTAGCATTAGGTAGCATTCCAGAGAGACATAAGAGTCTGTAACGTTCTTTGCTTCACGGAAACATGGCTCACTCGAGACACGCTATCGGAGTCAGTACAGCCGGCTGGTTTCTTCACACGCCAGACACAAGCATCTTTCTGGTAAGAAGAGGGGCGGGGGGTATGCCTCATGATTAACGAGACGTGGTGTGATCATAACAACATACAGGAACTCAAGTCCTTCTGTTCACCTGACTTAGAATTCCTCACAATCAAATGTCGACCGCATTATCTACCAAGACAATTCTCTTCGATTATAATCACAGCTGCATATATTCCCCCCCAAGCAGACACATCGATGGCCCTGAACGAACTTTATTTGACTCTATGTAAACTGGAAACCACATATCCTGAGGCTGCATTCATTGTAGCTGGGGATTTCAACAAGGCTAATCTGAAAAAAGACTCCCTAAATTCTATCAGCATATTGATTGTGCTACCAGGGCTGGTAAAACCCTGGATTATTGTTATTCTAACTTCCACGACGCATATTAGGCCCTCCCCCACCCTCCTTTCGGAAAAGCTGATCACGACTCCATTTTGTTGCTCCCAGCCTATAGACAGAGACTAAAACAGGAAGCTCCCGCACTCAGGTCTGTTCAACGCTGGTCCGACCAATCTGATTCCACGCTTCAAGATTGCTTCGATCACGTGGATTGGGATATGTTCCGCATTGTGTCAAACAACAACATTGACGAATACGCTGATTCGGTGAGCGAGTTTATTAGAAAGTGCATCAGCGATGTCGTACCCACAGCAACTATTAAAACATTCCCAAACCAGAAACCGTGGATTGATGGCAGCATTCGAGTGAAACTGAAAGCGCAAACCACTGCTTTTAACCAGGGCAAGGTGACCGGAAATATGACCATAAACAGTGTAGCTATTCCCTCCGCAAGGCAATCAAACAAGCTAAGCGTCAGTATAGAGACAAAGTAGAGTCGCAATTCAATGGCTCAGACACGAGGTATGTGGCAGGGTCTACAGTCAATCACGGATTACAAAAAGAAAACCAGGCCCGTCGCGGACCAGAATGTCTTGCTCCCAGACAAAATAAACAACTTCTTTGCTCGCTTTGAGGACAATACAGTGCCACTGACACGACCCTCTACCAAAACCTGTGGACTCTCCTTCACTGCAGCCGACGTGAGTAAAACATTTAAACGTGTTAACCCTCGCAAAGCTGCAGGCCCAGATGGCATCCCCAGCCGCGTCCTCAGAGCATGCGCAGACCAGCTGGCTGGTGTGTTTACGGACATATTCAATCAATCCTTATCCCCGACTGCTGTTCCCACATGCTTCAAGAGGGCCACCATTGTTCCTGTTCCTAAGAAAGCTAAGGTAAACTGAGCTAAACGACTACCGCCCCGTAGTACTCACTTCCGTCATCATGAAGTGCTTTGGGGGACTAGTCAAGGACCATATCACCTCCACCCTACCTGACACCCTAGACCCACTCCAATTTGCTTACCGCCCTAATAGGTCCACAGACTACGCAATCGCAACCACACTGCACACTGCCCTAACCCATCTGGACAAGAGGAATACCTATGTGAGATGCTGTTCATCGATTACAGCTCAGCATTTAACACCATAGTACCCTCCAAACTCGTCATCAACCTGGGTCTCGACCCCGCCCTGTGTGCAACTGGGTACTGGACTTCCTGATGGGCCGCCCCAGGGAGTGAGGGTAGGTAACAACATCTCAACCCCGCTGATCCTCAACACTGGGGCCCCACAAGGGTGCGTTCTGAGCCCTCTCCTGTACTCTCTGTTCACCCACGACTGCATGACCATGCACGCCTCTAACTCAATCATCAAGTTTGCAGACGACACTACAGTGGTAGGCTTGATTACCAACAGCGACAAGACGGCCTACAGGGAGGAGGTGAGGGCCCTCGGAGTGTGGTGTCAGAAAAATAACCTCACACTCAACATCAACAAAACAAAGGAGATGATCTTGGACTTCAGGAAACAGCAGAGGGAGCACCCCCCTATCCACATCGACGGGACAGTAGTGGAGAAGGTAGTAAGTTTTAAGTTCCTCTGCGTACACATGACGGACAAACTGAATTGGTCCACCCACACAGACAGCGTTGTGAAGAAAGTGCAGCAGCGCCGCTTCAACCTCAGGAGGCTGAAGAAATTTGGCTTGTCTCCAAAAACACTCACAAACTTTTACAGATGCACAATCGAGAGCATCCTGTCGGGCTGTATCACCGCCTGGTACGGCAACTGCTCCACCCACAACCGTAAGGCTCTCCAGAGGGTAGTGAGGTCTGCACAACGCATCACAGGGGAAAACTACCTGCCCTCCAGGACACCTACACCCCCGATGTCACAGGAAGGCCATAAAGATCATCAAGGACAACAATCACCCGAGCCACTGCCTGTTCACCCCGCTATCATCCAGGAGGTGAGGTCAATACAGGTGCATCAAAGCAGGTGCCGAGAGATTGAAAAACAGCTCCTATCTCAAGGCCATCAGACTGTTAAACAGCCACCACTAACATTGAGTGGCTGCTGCCAACAAACTGACTCAACTCCAGCCACTTTAATAATGGAAAAATTGATGTAAAAATGTATCACTAGCCACTTTAAACAATGCCACTTAATATAATGTTTACATACATTACTCATCTCTACTCTCATCTCTACTCATCTCATACGTATATACTGTACCCTATACCATCTACTGCATCTTGCCATCTTATGTAATACCTGTATCACTAGCCACTTTAAACAATGCCACTTTTATGTTTACATACCCTACATTACTCATCTCATATGTATATACTGTACTCTATACCATCTACTGCATCTTGCCTATGCCGTTCTGTACCATCACCCATTCATATATTTTTATGTACATATTATTTATCCCTTTACACTTGTGTGTATAAGGTAGTTGTTGTGGAATTGTTAGGTTTTATTACTCGTTGGTTATTACTGCATTGTCGGAACTAGAAGCACAAGCATTTCGCTACACTCACATTAACATCTGCTAACCATGTGTATGTGACAAATAAAATTTGATTTGATTTGATTTTTCAAGACCTCAGCACTCCGCCCTGGCATGCTGTCAATTAACTTCTGGGCCACATCCTGACTGATGGCAGCCCATTCTTGCATAATCAATGCTTGGAGTTTGTCAGAATTTGTGGGGTTTTGTTTGTCCACCCGCCTCTTGAGGATTGACCACAAGTTCTCAATGGGATTAAGGTCTGGGGAGTTTCCTAGCCATGGCCCAAAAGTATTGATGTTTTGTTCCCCGAGCCACTTAGTTATCACTTTTGCCTTATGGCAAGGTGCTCCTTTATGCTGGAAAAGGCATTGTTCGTCACCAAACTGTTCCTGGATGGTTGAGAGAAGTTACTCTCAGAGGATGTGTTGGTACCATTCTTTATTCATGGCTGTGTTCTTAGGCAAAATTGTGAGTGAGCCCACTCTCTTGGCTGAGAAGCAACTCCACATATGAATAGTTTCAGGATGCTTTATTGTTGGCATGACACAGGACTGATGGTAGCGCTCACTTTGTCTTCTCTGGACAAGCTTTTTTCCGGATGCCCCAAACAATCGGAAAGGGGATTCATTAGAGAAAACGACTTTACCCCAGTCCTCAGCAGTCCAATCCCTGTACCTTTTGCAGAATATCAGTCTGTCCCTGATGTTTTTTCTGGAGAGAAGTGGCTTCTTTGCCGCCATTCTTGACACCAGGCCATCCTCCAAAAGTCTGCGCCTCACTGTGCGTGCACTGTGCAAGCTCTGTACTGGTGGTGCCCCGATCCTGCAGCTGAATCAACTTTAGGAGACGGTCCTGGAGCTTGCTGGACAGTCTTGGGTGCCCTGAAGCCTTCTTCACAACAATTGAACCGCTCTCCTTGATGTTCTTGATGATCTGATAAATGGTTGATTTAGGTGCAATCTTACTGACAGCAATATCCTTGCCTGTGAAGCCCTTTTTGAGCAAAGCAATGATGATGGCATGTGTTTCATTGCAGATAACCATGGTTGACAGAGGAAGAAAAATGATTCCAAGCACCACCCTTCTTTTGAAGCTTCCAGTCTGTTATTCAAACTCAATCAGCATGACAGAGTGATCTCCAGCCTTGTCCTCGTCAACACTCACACCTGTGTTAACGAGAGAATCACTGACATGGTCAGCTGGTCCTTTTGTGGCGGGGCTGGACATGTTTTTGGGGCATTCAGTTCCGTTGCATAGCAAATAGGGACTTTGCAATTAATTGCAATGCATCTGATCACTCTTCATAACATTCTGGAGTATATGCAAATTACCATCATACAAACTGAGGCAGCAGACTTTTTGAAAATGTATATTTGTGTCATTCTCCAAACCTTTGGCCACGAACGTATAGTATATCTCATCAAGGGATAAAATTCAGCTGTCAGATTTTGCAGCTCAGGACTCACAATGAATGACAGTGTGAGACAGTACATCTGAAACTGGAAGGATAAGGTACATTTGAATTCACGTGTTGTTACAGCACAGCAGATGACAAATGGCCGTGCTCATGTAGTTCATCTTCTGTCGCCCACTGGCGCAAACCACTGTAGCCTATCTACTGACTCTCTGGACACCAAAGATATTTTGGGTAAAGCTGGTGGTTTGTTGAAGGAGTAGATACAGTGCCTTGCGAAAGTATTCGGCCCCCTTGAACTTTGCGACCTTTTGCCACATTTCAGGCTTCAAACATAAAGATATAAAACTGTATTTTTTTGTGAAGAATCAACAACAAGTGGGACACAATCATGAAGTGGAACGACATTTATTGGACATTTCAAACTTTTTTAACAAATCAAAATTGGGCGTGCAAAATTATTCAGCCCCTTTACTTTCAGTGCAGCAAACTCTCTCCAGAAGTTCAGTGAGGATCTCTGAATGATCCAATGTTGACCTAAATGACTAATGATGATAAATACAATCCACCTGTGTGTAATCAAGTCTCCGTATAAATGCACCTGCACTGTGATAGTCTCAGAGGTCCGTTAAAAGCGCAGAGAGCATCATGAAGAACAAGGAACACGCCAGGCAGGTCCGAGATACTGTTGTGAAGAAGTTTAAAGCCAGATTTGGATACAAAAAGATTTCCCAAGCTTTAAACATCCCAAGGAGCACTGTGCAAGCGATAATATTGAAATGGAAGGAGTATCAGACCACTGCAAATCTACCAAGACCTGGCCGTCCCTCTAAACTTTCAGCTCATACAAGGAGAAGACTGATCAGAGATGCAGCCAAGAGGCCCATGATCACTCTGGATGAACTGCAGAGATCTACAGCTGAGGTGGGAGACTCTGTCCATAGGACAACAATCAGTCGTATATTGCACAAATCTGGCCTTTATGGAAGAGTGGCAAGAAGAAAGCCATTTCTTAAAGATATCCATAAAAAGTGTTGTTTAAAGTTTGCCACAAGCCACCTGGGAGACACACCAAACATGTGGAAGAAGGTGCTCTGGTCAGATAAAACCAAAATTGAACTTTTTGGCAACAATGCAAAACGTTATGTTTTGGCGTAAAAGCAACACAGATCATCACCCTGAACACACCATCCCCACTGTCAAACATGGTGGTGGCAGCATCATGGTTTGGGCCTGCTTTTCTTCAGCAGGGACAGGGAAGATGGTTAAAATTGATGGGAAGATGGATGGATTCAAATACAGGACCATTCTGGAAGAAAACCTGATGGAGTCTGCAAAAGACCTAAGACTGGGACGGAGATTTGTCTTCCAACAAGACAATGATCCAAAACATAAAGCAAAATCTACAATGGAATGGTTCAAAAATAAACATATCCAGGTGTTAGAATGGCCAAGTCAAAGTCCAGACCTGAATCCAATCGAGAATCTGTGGAAAGAACTGAAAACTGCTGTTCACAAATGCTCTCCATCCAACCTCACTGAGCTCGAGCTGTTTTGCAAGGAGGAATGGGAAAAATTTCAGTCTCTCGATGTGCAAAACTGATAGAGACATACCCCAAGCGACTTACAGCTGTAATCGCAGCAAAAGGTGGCGCTACCAAGTATTAACTTAAGGGGGCTGAATAATTTTGCACGCCCAATTTTTCAGTTTTTGATTTGTTAAAAAAGTTTGAAATATCCAATAAATGTCGTTCCACTTCATGATTGTGTCCCACTTGTTGTTGATTCTTCACAAAAAAATACAGTTTTATATCTTTATGTTTGAAGCCTGAAATGTGACAAAAGGTTGCAAAGTTCAAGGGGGCCGAATACTTTCGCAAGGCACTGTAAGTCATACATTTTTGGGAGGGGAGCACAGAGCATATTCTTTTCAAATGCATCTGTTTCAAAATGTGACTGTACTGACATGTTCATTGTAGCCTTTCATGACTTTTAATTCTCTAATTTGTCTGTTGTTTTTGAGGCTTTGGTGCATTCTTGACCTGAATGACGTCTAAAGTAACAAATATAATTGGAAGAGTAGATTCTGTTTACATTAAAGAAAATGTTTGAAACCTAGCTATTTCTCTATAACATTTGTTTTTTTTAAACTAAAATGCTCAGCAAATGAACAATTAAGTCAAATGTTACACTGGCTTCCATTCAATCTCTCCCTTTACAAAGCTTGTGGAAGTGGGGGCTATACATGTAAACATAACTCTGTGTTGTTGTTTTTGTCGCACTGCTTTGCTTTATCTTGGCCTGGTTACAGTTGTAAATGAGAACTTGTTCTCAACTGGCCTACCTGATTAAATAAAGGTGAAAAAATCAAATAAAAATGTGTGTGGCTTAATGTGCTTATTCACCTAATCCCAAAGCGGAGTTCTCCTCGGAGACTGTTTTTTCATGTAATGTGGATGGGCTAACACATGGTGGTGCTTGAGTGTTATTTTACAAGATTTAACATAGCAATAATGACATTTCATGATGACACACGAAGCAACTCCTTGTCGTGTGTGGTTCACTTACAAGACATTAAGTGATGATTAATTTAAATACTGTTTTTCATTGTGTATCACCATTTCTAGTCCTCTGACACACTTTATGTAAATTAACCTGTCTGTATCATAGGGATACAATAAATGCCTAAATGGATGAAAGAATAAGATCTAACAGCAATGGTTATACATTTTCATTGTATTTCACCATTTCTAGTTCTCTGATTCACTGTATGTAAGTTAACCTGTGTGTTTCATGGGCATACAATCAGTAAAGTCAAAATTTCAGCCAAATAGCAATGCTAATTCATGGCAACAGCATGAGTCATGGTGTATAATATGAACAAGTCATATGGAGATTTTAATTTCCTTAACCACTGACGGGAGTAGTTACTGCCCACTCAAAAATGTGTGTGTGTTTGTGTGTTTGTGTATCTGTGTGTGTGTGCTTGTGTATCTGTGTGTGTGTGTGTGTGTGTGTATGTGTGTGTGTGTGTGTGTGTGTGTGTGTGTGTGTGTGTGTGTGTGTGTGTGTGTGTGTGTGTGTGTGTGTGTGTGTGTGTGTGTGTGTGTGTGTGTGTGTGTGTGTGTGTGGGGTGCTTGTTCCAATGGGTCCCAATGACATGTGTGTCCCAGCCACCCTGCCCCTGGCCTAACTTTATTTACGCCCTCTGCCAGGGCATTCAGATTCATATTCTGGTTTCATACTAGAGCCGGCCATGAGTCACCCCACCTTTTTATAGAAAGATACTGATCCCAACCTGATTGTATCTAGACTAAAACACTACTTAGCACCTATTCTTGTTCCACAGCCACTTGTCTTTGACACAATAGTGTTACAAGATTTGCAAGCAATGCTGGACAACACCTGCGATGTTCGTGTACACAATGTATATTCAGCCCCAGGATCAAATTTTCAAAATAAAATCCTATGTTATTACTTACTTTAGTGAATGTGTTAACCTTTATCAGTGGGTGTATGTCACACTTTGAAATCCAATATGTTACACTACCGTAGTAAATGTCACCAAATGATATTGCTGATGTAATATGTTTGTGAAAATGTTTATTCTACCTTAGGTAATGACACCTGTCTCACTCTGACTGCATATACCAGTGCCTTGCAGTGGGAAACAGTACTAGGTGGTGTGGTGTACCTGTTATTAGAAATGGGGAGGACCAGAGAGATAAGATTGTTAAGAGAGATAAGAATGCACCTGATACGTGTGATGCACAATACAACAAAAACATCACTGCAATATACAGGTTAAAGCACATTTTATGTCCCAGAGATCCATGACCTTTTTGTTAGGTCCTCTGACTTGACAAAATAGACTCTCAGGGGAAAAGGAGATTAGAATGAAGCTGCATTCTTGATTCACCTAACACTGTACCTGATGAAAAATGTAAGTGTCAATATCAGACATTACCCCAGTGGCTTGAAATGGAACCCTGTTGGAGGTGATACATTACCCTATTTTGTCGTTAACACCTGAAAACTCCGAAACTAAAGATAGACTGGTTACCCATTATTTTGTTTGTTTGGTCTATGAGGCTACAAACACTTTGGGTCATTGAAAAGAGCTAGCTATATTAAAGACAATTAGCTATTATCACTAATGTGTCCTGCTCTAGGCTTACAATGTTTCATAACACCTTTATTAGAACGTAACAGTATGTGGATCCATCAAGATCAACATTTTACAGAAATGCTATCAGTAGCAAAGCATATACAAACAAACAAACATTTTATTACATTTTATATTTCTGGTCTGTTCAATAAAATGTCGTAGATTAATTGAAAAAATGTAAAAAGTAAAAAATGGTCAAACTAAAAATGTTACCTTATTTTTGCAACTGTAATAATTGACTTTGTAGCATACACAGAGCTGGTAAATCTCTTTCTGAAAAATGTATTCTGGTAAAGTCTTAATAAATTATATTTAATTACCAATAAAACTGTCATTCTATAGTTTTTCATGTAAACCAAATAAATATGTATAGCAGCCTATAGGTAGGTAAATGTGGTTAGTTACCTGTTTTTTCTCTGGCAGTGGCGAAAATGATGAACTGTAGGCTATGTCTGTGCGCTGGAGAGGCCATCGGAGGCTTGACAACTTTAAAAGACAACTTTAAAATCTACAATTTTGATCATCATGATTTAGTGACTGGAAAGAAAATGTACTGATCTACTGAGATTTTTTAAACACAGACTAACTTTCTGAGCTTGGCTAAGATGGCGCCGACAGAGATGGTTGCCTCGCTTCGAGTCCTTAGGAAACTGTTTAGTATTTAGTTTTTTTAATGTATCATTTCTCACATTGTTATTACATACAGCTGGGAAATACAATGAAAATGTATAACCATTGCTATTAGATTTTATACTTTCATCCATTTATGGCGCATGCATTTATTTTATCCATATGATACAGACAGGTTAATTTACATAAAGTGTTTCAGAGGACTAGAAATGGTGATACACAACTACTTATTTTCCACCATAATTTGCAAATTAATTCATTAAAAATCCTACAATGTGATTTTCTGGATTTTTTTTCTAATTTTGTCTGTCATAGTTGAAGTGTACCTATGATGAGAATTACAGGCCTCTCTCATCTTTTTAAGTGTGAAAACTTGCAGACTAAATACTTTTTCCCCCACTGTATGTGGCAGGGTCTACAGGAAATCATGGACTACAAAAAGATAACCAGCCACGTCGCGGACACCGACGTCTCGCTTCCAGACAAACTAAACACCTTCTTTGCCCACTTTGAGGATAATACAGTGCCACCGTCGAGGGCCGCTAACAAGGACTGTACCCCCCTTCTTCTCCATGGCTGACGTGAGTAAGACATTTAAACGTGTTAACCCTTGCAAGGCTGCTGGCCCAGACGGCATCCCTAGCCGCATCCTCAGAGCATGCGCAGACTAGCTGGCTGGTGTGTTTACAGACATATTCAATCGCTCCCTATCCCAGTCTGCTGCCACCATTGGTCCTGTACCCACGAAGGAAAAGATAACTGAAATAAATGACTACCGCACCGCAGCACTCACTTCTGTCATCATGAAGTGCTTTGAGAGACTAGTCAAGGATCATGTCATCTCCACCTTACCTGCCACTCTAGACCCACTTCAGTTTTCGTACCGCTCCAACAGGTCCACAGACGATGCAACCGCCATCACACTGCAAACTGCCCTATCCTATCTGGACAAGAGTAATACCTATGTAAGATTGCTGTTCGTTGACTACAGCTCAGCATTTAACATCATAGTACCCTCCAAGCTCATCATTAAGCTGGAGGCCCTGGGTCTCAACCCCTCCCTATGCAATTTGGTTCTGGACTTTCTGATGGGCCACCCCCAGGTGGTGAAGGTAGGAAACAACATATCCACTTCGCTGATCCACCACAAGGGTGTGTGCTCAGCCCTCTCCTGTACTCCCTGTTCACCAATAACTGCGTGGCCATGCACGCCTCCAACACAATCATCAAGTTTGCAGACGACACAACAGTAGTGGGCTTGATTACCAACAACGGTGACACAGCCTACAGGGAGGAAGTGAGGACACTCAGGAAAACAACCTCTCACTCAACACCAATAAAACAGAGGAGATGATCGTGGACTTCAGGAAACAGCAGAGGGAGCACCCCACTATCCACATCGAAGGGACAGTAGTGTAGAAGGTGG
The DNA here is from genome assembly GCF_018296145.1 of Oncorhynchus tshawytscha. NCBI lineage: Eukaryota > Metazoa > Chordata > Actinopteri > Salmoniformes > Salmonidae > Oncorhynchus > Oncorhynchus tshawytscha. The sequence goes on from NC_056430.1 coordinate 59,418,293, forward strand.
AAAGTTTTAAGTTCCTCAGCATACACATCACAGACAAACTGAAATGGTCCACCCACACAGACAGTGTGGTGAAGAAGGCGCAACATCGCCTCTTCAACCTCAGGAGGCTGAAGGAATTTGACTTGTCACCTAAAACCCTGACAAACTTTTACAGATGCACAATCGAGAGCATCACGTCAGGCTGTATCACCGTCTGGTATGGCAGCTGCACCGCCCTCAACTGCAAGGCTCTCCAGAGGGTGGTGCGGTGCGGTCTGCACAACGCATCACCGGGGTCAAACTACCTGCCCTCCAAGACACCTACAGCACCCGATGTCACAGGAAGGCCAAAAAGATCATCAAGGACCACAACCACCTGAGCCACTGCCTATTTACCCTGCTAACATCCAGAAGGCAAGGTCTGTACAGGTGCATCAAAGGTGGGACTGAGAGGCCAAACATTTTTACCACATCTTTCTCTCCAATTTCGTGATATCCAATTGTGATCCAATTACGGTCTTGTCTCATCGCTGCAACTCCCCAACGGGCTCGGGAGAGGCAAAGGTCGAGTCATGCATCCTCCGAAACATGACCCACCAATCACGACTTAACACCAGCACGCTTAACCCCAGATGCCAGCCCCACCAATGTGTCAGAGGAAATACCGTTAAACTGACGACCAAGGCCAGCCTGTAGGTGCCGGCCCGCCACAAGGATTCGCTAGAGTGCGATGAGCCAAGTAAAGCCCCCGCCCTCGGCCAAACCCTCCCCTAACATGGACGTCGCTGGGCCAATTGCGTGCCGCCCTATGGGACCCCCGGTCAGGGGTCAACTGCATTTTGAAAACGCATATAATGAATAAGATCATTTTATTTATGGAAATAAATCAAGGTTAACAACCTCATACCAACATTAAAAATAATATAGTTTACGATAGAATAATACAGTACTTTCTATAGAATTATGTAGTACACCATAGTAAACTGTAGCATAAAAACAAATATTTTACCTTTATTTAAGTCAAATTCTTATTTACAAATAAGGCCTTCTGCGGGGATGGGGAATGGGATTAAAAATGTAAAATAAATAAAATATAAATATAGGACAAAACACACATCATGACAAGAGAGACAACACCACATAAAAAGAGACCTAAGACAACAACATAGCAAGGTAGCAACACATGAAACACAGAATGGTAGCAAAAAACATGACAACAACATGTTAGCAACACAACATGGTAGCAGCACAAAACATGGTACAAACATTATTGGGCAGACAGCAGCACAAAGGGCAAGATGGTAGAGACAATAATACATAGCACAAAGCAACCACAAATGTCAGTAAGTGTCCATGATTGAGTCTTTGAATGAAGAGAGAGATGAACCTGTCCAGTTTGAGTGTTTGTTGCAGCTCATTCCAGTCACTAGCAGCCACAAACTGAAAAGAGAAGTGTACCAGGAATATGTGTGCTTTGGGGACCTTTAAGACCTTTAACAGAATGTGACTGGCAGAACAAGTATTGTATGTGTGAAGGATGAGAACTGCAGTAGATATCTCAGATAAGGGGGAGTGAGGCCTAAGAGGGTTTTATAAACAAGCATCAACCAGTGGGTCTTGTGATGGGTATACAGAGATGACTAGTTTACAGAGGAGTATAGATTGCAGTGATGTGTCCTATAAGGAGCATTGGTGGCAAATCTGATGGCCAAACAGTAAAGAACATCTAGCCACTCGAGAGCACCCTTACCTGTCGATCAATAAATTATTTCTCCATAATCTAGCATGGCTAGGATGGTCATCTGAATCAGGGTTAGTTTGGCAGCTGTGGTGAAAGAGGAGCGATTACTATAGAAGAAACCAAGTCTAGATTTAACTTTAGCCTGCAGCTTTGATATGTGCTGAGAGAAGGACAGTGTACCATCTAGCCATACTCCCAAGTATTTGTCTGAGGTGACTACCTCAAGCTCTAAACCCTCAGAGGTAGTAATCACAACTTTGGGAAGAGGGGCATTCTTCTTACCAAACCACATTACCTTTATATTGGAGGTGTTTAGAACAAGGTTAAGAAAGATTGTTGGACACTAAGAAAGCTTTGTTGTAGAGCATTTTACACAAATTCAGGGAGGGGCCAGCTGAGTATAAGACTGTACGATCTGCATATAATTGGATGAGAGAGCTTCCTACTGCCTGAGCTATGTTGTTGATGAATATTGAGAAGAGCGTGGGGCCTAGGATCGAGCCTTGGGGTACTCCCTTGGTGACAGGCAGAGGCTGAGACAGCAGATTTTCTGACTTTATACACTCTATTTATTTATCTGTTATTTTACAAGGTAAGTTGACTGAGAACATGTTCTCATTTGCAGCAACGACCTGGGGAATAGTTACAGGGGAGAGGAGGGGGATTAATGAGCCAATTGTAAACTGGGGATTATTAGGTGACCATGATGGTTTGAGGGCCAGATTGGGAATTTAGCCAGGACACCGGGGTTAACACCCCTACTCTTACGATAAGTGCCATGGGATCTTTAATGACCTCAGAGAGTCAGGACACCCGTTTAACATCCCATCCGAAAGACGGCACCCTACACAGGGCAGTGTCCCCAATCACTGCCCTGGGGCATTGGGATATATATATTTTTTTAGACCAGAGGAAAGAGTGCCTCCTCCTGGCCCCCCAACACCACTTCCAGCAGCATCTGGTCTCCCATCCAGGAACTGACCAGGACCAACCCTGCTTAGCTTCAGAAGCAAGCCAGCAGTGGTATGCAGAGAGAGAGCTAGTTATCAAACCAGTCCAAAGACCACTCAGAGACACCAATACTCCTTAGCCGGCCCACAAGAATGGAATGGTCTAATGTATCAAGAGCATTGGCCAAGTCAATCAAAATAGCAGCATTACTGAGAACAACATTACTTAGAATCAAGGGTAATGGTGACATCATTGAGGACCTTTAACATTGCAGTGACACCTGAGCGGAAACCAGATTTGCGTACCAGAGAGAATACTATAGACATCAAGAAAGCCATTGGGGCTAGTCATTGTAAGTTCAGAGTCACTCGCCCAAACAGCGTGTGTGTGCTAGAGGCAAGTGAAAGCTCGGGACAGAAGGGGGAGTGTGTAGTACCAGACATGTGGAGACAGGACAGGGCAGACGGTGAACAGATCGCCAGGTGGAATCCAAGCAGCAGTGCAGCAGGCAACGGCAGTAGATGTCACACCAACTTGGGAGAAGCTTTTATTTCTGGAGGCAGATTTCTTGTAGAAAATGCCAGTGGATGATCTCTGAACAGCAGGAGGGGGCATCAAATAAATGTTTTTTATCAGATCAAACACTACTTACTCAGTTCCAGGTTGGATGGTGTCCTCAGGTCTCTGCTGTTTGTTTGTTAGAGCACCCTCTGTATAGCTTAGAGAAAAGGAAACCTTGGTAGCAACAATCTCTCCGGTTAATTTTGGCCAAAATTAGGTTGTAGGTTTGGAGTTTTGATCTGGAATGAAGAACATGCTGTGGAGGGTAGCATCCTGCATACGTCCCTGCCGAAAAATCTAAGTTTATTATAACTCCAAATCTATCCTTTTGTAAAAAAAAATTAAAAAAATGTGAGAGCTCACAATGCAGCTGTCTCTCTCTCTCTCTCTCTAATATATATAAGCAATTAATATTTAATTACAAGCTCTACAATAACTGAAAACCCTGGGTCCAAGTTCATTTCTGATATTGCCAAACTGTGTGCAATAATGAATTACAATGGTATCACTGGGGCAACATTCTCATTTAGGGTTGATATACACTACATGACCAAAGTATGTGGACACCTGCTCGTCAAACATCTCATTCCAAAATGATGGGCATTCATATGGAGTTGGTCCCCCCTTTGCTGCTTTAACAGCCTCCATTCTTCTGGGAGGCTTTCCACTACAGCCACAAGAGCATTAGTGAGGTTGGGCACTGATGTTGGGTGATTAGGCCTGGCTTGCAGTCAGCGATCCAATTCATCCCAAAGGTGTTCGATGGGGTTGTGGTAAGAGTTATGTGCGCCCAATCAAGTTCTTCCACACCGATCGCAACAAACCATTTCTGTATGGACCTGGCTTTGTGCACAGGGGCATAGTCTTGCTGAAAGTTGGAAGCACTGAAATGTCTAGAATGTCATTGTATGCTGTAACTTCAAGATTTCCCTTCACTGGAACTAAGGGGCCTAGCCCAAACCATGAAAAACAGCCCCAGACCATTATTCCTCCTCTGCCAAACTTTACAGTTGGCGTTCTCCTGGCATCCACCAAACCCAGATTCGTCTGTCGGACTGCCAGATGGTCAAGCGTGATTCATCACTCCAGAGAAAGCTTTTCCACTGCTCCAGGCCAATGGCGGTAAGCTTTACACCACTCCAGCTGACGCTTGGTATTGCGCATGGTGATCTTAGGCTTGTGTGCGGCTGCTCGGCCATGGAAACCCATTTCATGAAGCTCCCGACGAACAGTTCTTGTGCTGATGTTGCTTCCAGAGACAATTTGAAACTTGGTAGTGAGTGTTGCAACTGAGGACCGACGATTTTAACATGCTAGGCGCTTCAGCATTCTACAGTCCAGTTCTGTGAGCTTGTGTGGCCTACCACTTCGCGGCTGAGCCATTGTTGCTCCTAGACATCCAGTTCACATTAAGAACACTTACAGATGACCGCAGCAGCTCCAGCAGGGCAGAAATTTGAGGAACTGACTTGTTGGAAAGATGGCATCCTATTACAGTGCTACTTTGAAAGTCACTGGGCTCTTCAGTAAGGCAATTCCACTGCCAATATTTGTCTATGAAGATTGCATGGCTGTGTGCTCGATTTAATATCCCTGTCAGCAACTGGTGTCGCTGAAACAGTCATATCCACTAATGGAAGGGGTGTCCACATACTTTTGTATATATATTACATCTCATCAAAGGATAAAATACAGCTGTCAGATGTTGCGCCTCAGGACTCTCACCGAATGACAGTGTGAGACGGTACATCTGAAACTGGGAGGGGAGGGTACATTTGTATTCATGTGGCGTTACATCACAGCAGATGACATCGCACAAATGGCCGTGCTCATGTAGTTCATCATCAGTCGCCCACTGGCGCAAACCACTGTAGCCTATCTACTGACTCTCTGGACACCAAATATATTTTGGGAATAGCTGGTGGTTTGTTTCCAGTGCCGGAAGGAGTCGATAAATCATACATTTTTGGGAGGGGAGCACAGAGCATATTCTTTTCAAATGCATCTGTTTCAAAATGTGACTGTACTGACATGTTCATTGTAGCCTTTCAGGACTTTTAATTCTCTAATTTGTCTTTTGTTTTTGAGGCTTTGGTGCATTCTTGACCTGAATGACCTCTAAAGTAACAAATATAATTGGAAGAGTAGAATCTGTTTACATTTCTCTATAAACATTTGTTTTTAACCAAAATAATTAGCAAATTAACAATTAAGTCAAATGTTACACTGGCATCCATTCAATCTCTCCCTTTACAAAGCTTGTGGAAGTGGGGGCTATATACAGTATGTAAACATAACTCTGTATTGTTTTTGTCAAACTGCTTTGCTTTATCTTGGCCAGGTTACAGTTGTAAATTAGAACTTGTTCTCAACTGGCCTACCTGATTAAATAAAGGTGAAATAAATTAAATAAAAATGTGTGTGGCTTAATGTGCTTATTCGCCTAATCCCAAAGTTCTCCTCGGAGTCTGTTTTTTCATGTAATGTGGATGGGCTAACACATGGTGGTGCTTGAGTGTTATTTTACAAGATTTAACATAGCAATAATGACATTTCATGATGACAGATGAAGCAATGCCTTGTGTGTGGTTCACTTGCAGTACAATACGTGATTATTAATTTAAATACTGTTTTCCATTGTATTTCACAATTTCTAGTCCTCTGACACACTTTATGTAAATTAACCTGCCTGTATCATATGGATAAAATAAATTCATGAGTCATAAACGGATGGAATTATTAAATCTAGTAGCAATGGTTACACATTTTCATTGTTTTTCACAATTTCTAGTTCTCTGGTTCACTGTATGTAAGTGAACCTGTGTGTTTCATGGGCATACAATCAGTAAAGTCAAAATTTCAGCCAAATAGCAATGCTAATTCATGGCAACAGCATGAGTCATGGTGTATAATATGAACAAGTCATATGGAGATTTTAATTTCCTTAACCTCTGATGGGAGTAGTTACTGCCCACTCAAAAATGTGTGTGTGCTTGTGTATCTGTGTGTGTGTGTGTGTGTGTGTGTGTCATGCTTGTTCAAATGGGTCCTAATGACGTGTGTACCAGCCACCCTGCCGCTGGCCTAACTTTATTTACGCCCTCTGCCAGGGCATTCAGATTCAGGTTCTTCTGGTTTCATACTAGAGCCGGCCATGAGTCACCCCGCCTTCTTACAGAAAGATACTGATCCCCACCTGATTGTATCTAGACTAAAACACTACTTAGCACCTATTCTTGTTCCACAGCCACTTGTCTTTGACACAATAGTGTTACAAGATTTGCAAGCAACGCTGGACAACACCTTTGATGTTCGTGTACACAATGTCATTTAACAAGTCCCAGGTTCAAAAATTCAAAATAAAATCCTATGTGTTAACCTTCATCGGTGGGCGTATGTCACACTTTGAAATCCAATATGTTACACTACCGTAGTAAATGTCACCAAATGATATTGCTGATGTAATATGTTTGTGAATCATGTTATTCTATCTTAGGTAATGACACCTGTCTCACTCTGACTGCATATACCAGTGCCTTGCAGTGGGAAACAGTACTAGGTGGTGTGGTGTACCTGTTATTAGAAATGGGGAGGACCAGAGAGATAAGATTGTTAAGAGAGATAAGAATGCACCTGATACGTGTGATGCACAATACAACAAAAACATCACTGCGATATACAGGTTAAAGCACATTTTATGTCCCAGAGAACCATGACCCTTTTGTTAGGTCCTCTGACTTGACAAAAAGGGATTCTCAGGGGAAAATGAGATTACAATGAAGCTACGTTCTTGATTCACCTAACACTGTACCTGATGAAAAATGTATAAGTGTCAATACCAGACATCCCCCGTGGCTTGAAATGGAACCCTGTTGGAGGTGAAACACGACCCTAATTTGTTGTTAACAGCTGTCAACTCCGAAACTAAAGATAGACCAAACAATAAAATGGGTAACCAGTCTATGAGGCTACAAACACTTTGGGTCATTGAAAAGAGCTAGCTATATTAAAGACAATTAGCCATTATCACTAATGTGTCCTACTGTAGGCTTACAATGTTTCATAACACCTTTATTAGAACGTAACAGTACGTGGATCCATCAAGATCAACATTTTACAGAAATGCTATCAGTGTCAAAGCATATAAAAAGCAAACAAACATTTCATTACATTTTACATTTCTGGTTTGTTCAATAAAATGTGGTAGATTCATTGAAAAAAATATAAAGGTAAAAAAATGGTAAAATAAAAAATGTTGTAACTGTAATAATTGACTTAGTAGCCCATCATTACTTTTTAATTATAGGTTTGCTTTCGTATGGTTAGTCCTCCAAGAGGGATCTGGTTCTGCATCCCAATTCTCTACCCGTCTACCCTAAGTGTGCATATGTTCACTTCCCTTCATGGATTTAAAAAGAAAGGACATGATGGCCATTCCCTCTAGTCTAAACCATGCTTAAACCAATCATTTGCTTTTGAATATGTAGGGGGGAGTGCACACTTTAGGAGAATGATAGAGAATTGGGATGCAGAACAGGTAGATTTCTTCTTTACCTCAGGGTATAGGCCATGCAGTACAGTACACCACAGCCCTCCATGGTTTCAAATGGTAGATTTAAGACCTCCTCTTTGACTGAGGCCTTTAGCATCGTTCTAGTTTAGAAGGACTTCCACCTGATGGCTGAAAAGATGGTGTGGATGAAGTAGAGGAGTGTGGCCACGTAAGAGAACACCTGGGAGAGTAAGAACATATAATCAACAACAACCGGGGGTGACATTGAACAGATAAAGATATTCAACTGGGACTCAAACTCTGGTCCAGTGACTGTCAACCCAACACCTTAGCTGTTAGGCAAAGAGATCTGAACTCCTTGACAAGGTCAGTAGGTGTTTGATTGAAATCGCAACAATATCTTCCACCTTTGGATGGGTAACAAACACAATGAATAGGCACAAGTTTGGGGAACTCAGTACATAATCTAGCCTACTGTTAGACAGTTGAACGCCCACAATCCCTACGAATAAGAAAGAGTACCAAAATGAGTTCAAGCAGAAACGGAGTGCACAATTACTCCAATTTAGGAGTGCACAATTATAGTTAAAGTAATATTTATGTAACAGGAATTTATTCTGTGGTCGAAGCTGTAACTAATTAAAGAGGATGAAATCCTTTCAATCATTCCTTTTACTTTGGGATTGAGACCCCCTAATGCATTGAGTGTACAAAACATTAAGACCACCTGCTCTTTCCATGACATCGACTGACCAGGTGAAAGCTATGATCCTTCATTGATGTCACTTGTTAAATCCACTTCAAATCAGTGTAGATGAAGGGGAGGAGACAGGTAAAGAAGGATTTTTAAGCCTAGAGACAACTGAGACAAAACGGCTCACTGGTTTGTGTCAAGAACTGCAACACTGCTGGTTTTTTCACGCTCAACAGTTTCCCGTCCACCATCCAAAGGACATGCAGCCAACTTGACACAATTGTGGGAAGCATTGGAGTCAACATGGGCCAGCATTCCTGTGGAACACTTTCGACACCTTGTAGTGTCCACGCCCCGATGAATTGAGGCTGTTCTGGGGGCAAATAGGGTGGTGCTACTCAATATTAGGAAGGTGTTCTTAATGTTTTGTCCACTTAGTGTCCATAACGAATGGTGTGGATTACGGACTCAACTCGAACCCAGACCCCTTTTGAGTCGTGAAAACATCGGACAAACTATGATTTAGGGACATAACTCGTTTTCAGGAGTCAAATGAATCCACCCCACATGCCATCCGTTGTGGAGATCCAGCTATATTCCTCAAACTAATATGCATAGTGGAAAAATAAGCACAGAATAAAACCTTGAAAATACATGGTGCTTTTTACCCATTCATTTTGGATTGAGGCATGTAGCTGGATCTACTGAACAGATGGCCTGGGAGTCTGGGACCAGTGGTGTAGTGCTGCGAGAGCACAGGGGACCAGTGCTCCCTCACTTTTTTTGATTTGAGAATACAGAGAGCTGGTAAATCTATTTCTGGGAAATGTATTCTGATAAATTCTATTTAATTACCAATAAAACTGTTATTCAATAGTTTCATGTAAACCAAATAAATATGTATAGCAGCCTAGAGGTAGCTAAATGGTGGTTTCTTCCCTGTCTTCTCTCTGGCGGTGGCGAGAATGATGAGGAACTGTAGGATACAGTCTGTGCACTGGAGAGGCCCATCGGAGGCTTGACCACTTTAAAAACAAATCTGCACCTCGGCTGAGTGTGAGAGGGGGTTCAGCCACATGAACCTTATCATCACACCAAATTCATTGTGTATCTGCCTTGATGTTCACAAAACTCCATGTACCACCTCTTGTGCAGTGGAACCTAGAACAATATGTGACTACTTGGTTACGGCGACACAGTTCTGCCGAGGACACATAAACCAGAGTGGCCACCGCTAAGCCCAAGCAGCTTGGCCCTCTCTGGAAGTTGCTGTAGCCCTGCTTGGGATATTTTGCCTATTGGTTGAGACGCAGGCCCCATTCTAGCTTGGGACAGTATGTCAAGGTGGGCACTTGGAAATTGGGCCAAGTTGGAGGTAATAATGCATTTAGTTTATAGTTTATTGAGATGCATGAATACACCAAAACAAAGGCTTGATTAATGGCTGTTTTGAAACAGATGTCCTGCAATTCTACAGAGTAATGATTTATGTTCACTACTTGGTCAATTGATTTGATAACATGTTAATCTATGCAAATTATATGAATTGATAGCTCACCTCTTTTCTTTTATTCTGTTATAGGGTATATTGTAACCATGTGTTAAAGTTAATCAAATCAAAGTTTATTTATGATACAGCGTAGTGTAAGCGACACAAAACAATTAAATGCTTCCTCGCAACAAAAGCTTTCCTCGCAAGCAGTGCAATGATATTAAGCTATATGTATTTACATTAGGCTATAGCTTACAAATAGCTATACCATGTAGTCATAGGCCTATTAGGATTTACTTTAAATTATTGTATCCTTCAACACCACAAGTTGGTTCAACTTCTTTAACATCATTGTGTGATCCTGGCATTTTTTTATGTTACAGCTTTAATCTAAAATGGATTAAATCAATTTAAAAAAAATCCTCATCAAGCTACACACAATACCCCTTAATGGCAAAGCAAAAACAGGTTTTTAGAAATTTCAACAACAAAAACAAACAGAAATCGCTTATTTACATAAGTATTCAGATTCTCTGCTATGAGACTCGGAATTGAGCGGAATTGCATCCTGTTTCCATTGATCATCCTTGAGATGGTTCTTCAACTTGATTGGACATAATTTGGAAAGGCACACACCTGTCTATATAAGGTCCCACAGTTGACAGTGTGTGTCAAAGCAAAAACCAAGCCATGGGGTCGAAGGAATTGTCCGTCCGAGAGAGGATTGTGTTCAGGCACAGACCTGGGGAAGGTACCAAAGCATTGAAGGTCCCCAAGAACACAGCGGCCTCCATTCTTAAATGGAAGAACTACCAGGATTCCTACAACTGGCCACCCTGCCAAACTGAGAAATCGAGTGTGAAGGGCCTTGGTCGGGGAGGTGACCAAGATCCCGATAGTCACTCTGACTCACAGAGCTCCAGTGTTCCTCTGTGGAGATGGGAGAACCTTCCAGAATGACAACCATCTCCGCAGCATTCCACCAATCAGGCCTTTATGATAGAGTGGTCTGATGAAAACAAGACCTGAATGCCAAGTCTGGAGGAAACCTGGCACCATCCCTACATTGAAGCATGGTGGTAGCAGCATCATGCTGTGGGGATGTTTTTCAGCAGCAGGGACTGGGGAAACTAGTCAGGGGCAGGGAAACTAATGGACGATATTTGATACTAAGCTGTTTAGGAAATGTTACAGTGAGAAACACGTGAACATTTTAGATTGTTTTTGGCTTCCCTATGTATTTCCTATGATTTGCTGTTATGGCTTCCCTATGTATTTCCTATGATTTGCTGTTATGGCTTCCCTATGTATTTCCTATGATTTGCTGTTATGGCTTCCCTATGTATTTCCTATGATTTGCTGTTATGGCTTCCCTATGTATTTCCTATGATTGGCTGTTATGGAAGACTTACCACTGCAGAAATGTCAAGTCGATAGTTAAAGAGGAGTCCACTTTTCTTATCCAGGGTCACTTTGGCGAGAGCCACTGAGGCACTGAGGTAGAAGAAAGCTGCCATGCCGTGGTATGCAAAGTCCTGTGTGAGATAGAAAGGGAAGGACGAGGAAATTATTTTCACAGCGTTTGACTGGATCATGGAAAAAGATCTGGGATGAAACTTAACCAACAATGCAGTGTGACTGCTTTTTGGAGCCAGAAGATTATCTTACAGCCAAGAGCACGGGCATGGGTGACGTCTGCTTGAGCCAGCGCTACATTTATTTTCCTTAGACCAGTTTTTCCCAATCCATTTCTGGCCAGCCTCCAGGGTGTGTACATTTTAGTTCTAGTCGAGCACTAGCACACCTGATTCAACTAATCACCACGCCTTTGATTAGTTGAATCAGGTGTGTTAGTGATGGAATCTAAAATGGGTACACCCTGGGGAGTCCGCTAGGAATGGATTGGGAAACACTGCCTTATAACTTATGAGATCTAGTATTTACTGAAGAAGTACACTTATCATCAATACATACATACATACATACATACATACATACATACATACATACATACATACATACATACATACATACATACATACATACATACATACATACATACATACATACATACATACATACATACATACATACATACATATATATATATATATATTTATTATCAATGGCGATGATGACTGTTGAATATAGTGGACCTCCTCCAAAGAGAGCCGTCATAACTGGGGCGTCAGGTAGCGTAGTGGTTAGCGTTGGACTAGTAACCGAAAGTTGAGCTGACAAGGTAAAAATATGTTGTTCTGCCCCTGAACAAGGCAGTTAACCCACTGTGCCTAGGCTGACATTGAAAATAAGAATTAGTTAACTGACTTGCCTAGTAAAATAAATTTGATTTCATACTCAGTTGCTTCTGCTGCTTTTCCTTCTCTGTCTAGTATGCCAACTATCATGTAATTCTTATTAAGTACAAATACATTTTCTATTTCGACAAAGACAGGTTCCTGTCTAATTCGTTGTGAAAAGTTCCCCAGGATTGCCCCCTAAATTTGACTAGATTCTTTAAAATAAAATATACATGCTATATTACTATTTGTGTGTGTGCTCCTTGAACTTATCCTTCGTCTGGTTGGTTGATTAAAAAATTTAAAAAATCTATCCATGGTGCTTCCCCCCACATCCCCCAAAAAGCAGGAAAGACTCACAGCAGCTGCCCATCCCCCGCTGTTACGATGCACTCCGAAGGCGAACATGCACATCCAGATGAAGGTCATGGTGAAACAGAAGACGGACACGAACATCACCCAGCCCTGTGGGTTGGCGGGATCCACCAGTGTACATGCCACCAGGATCCATACCAGACCTCCAAAGACCTGAAACAATGCATTGCAGTAGAGTAAATGGTTTTAATGGTCCATTCAATTAAAATTGAAAGAAGTAAATTGTTCCACTTAATTAGACTTGCACCTATGGTAATACTCTAAACGAAATATGAATTTCAAATATTGAGAACAATATACAGCATATCCAAAAAACATGTAGGGAATCGCCTACAGTCAGGCAGGGTAAGTGGAAAAATCATGTTTGGTTGTATTTTCAGTGGAACATCAAGTGGCCTTGGTAGTAAGAGATACAATGTATTCCTACAATTATTTTGTTTCATTGGTTTTAAAATGTTGGAGTCTGCAGTTTTTTTGGGGGGGGAACTGAAATATTAAAAGGAAAACCTTTCAGATATGTGACACCCTAGAAACTAATTTGGTGCTATTAGGGAGTTTGGGGAGAAAACAAAATTGGCATTGCTGAAGCTAAAACTACACTACTGTAATAGCACTTATTCAATTGTTGTAATCAATTATATAACAGTGAAGTAAACAGATGATCATTTACCAGACCTACCTTAGAAAACCAACAGTGGCCTGCCCTTCCCTAATCTCTGACATACAATTTATGAAAGGTACAATTAGTTGTTTTTCATCAAGTCACACCCTTTCTGTTACTCCACCCTGACAAGCTCCAGCAATCAATCTGTTGCCTGGGAATGCAAAATAAGGGTGTGTGTGTGTGTCAGAATACACCTGTCTTGTTCATCAGCATGAATGTGGATACTTGGGGTGATTGTGAAATGTCTACAAACTAATACACGGACATCTTGAAATTTCACACACTTTCTACACTAGATGTGATGGTTCAGTAGAAGTACTACACATAGTCATAAGTGCAAGGCGCACGCTTCTTCTAAAAACAACCTGCATTTTACATTATATCAAATAAGTGTTTTACTGAATGATGACTTGTAGAAAATGCACACCCCATACTGTCCATACATAAAGGCTATGTTCCTCCACAAATCATAAGAGCAACGTGTGCTGAATTTACACAAGCAGCCCAATTCTTTTCATTTATTGGTCATTGGACCAATCAGATCAGCTCTGAATAAGATATCATGTGATTGGTCAAAAGATCAATTAGCTAAAAAATATATCAGAATTGTGCTGCCTGTGTAGACCCAGCCAAACATTCCTACCCACTGGCAACACTGGTTCGATCAACGTTGTTTCCACATAATTTAAATGAAATTACGGCAACGTGGAATAGACGTTGAATTTACGTCTTTGCCCAGTGGGTAGAGGAAACATTTTGTCGAAAATTGGAACACACGTAAAAAGGTTCTACAGGTGCACGACCATGGGAAGTGCGTCAATTGACGTCATTAAAATACTATTAAGTGTGTGTACAATATATATGCCTAGCAAAAACAGTAAACCCTTTTAACTCACAAGCTCCGGTAGGTAGAGAATGTCTGGAATAGTTGTGCATATTCCGAATCCACTGGGTAAATTTCCCATAGTGGCTGTAGTTGATGCCATGGTTGCTCTCCTTCGGGGTTTCGCGCACCTCAAATGTAGTAATGGTAGAACAAGTGCAGGTGCCCGTTTTAAGAGAGGTGCAAACTTGAATAACCTGCTTTCCCATCCCGATACCTAACTGTCACACCCGATCAAATAAAGACCAGTTTTGTAGTTTACCTGCACGTGAATTGTAGGCTAACCTACCCAATTAGTCATATCAATTATAGATTCAAGAAGTTTGTCTGAACTTGTAGAAGCCGCGCTATACATTTTTACAAGTTGACTCATTCGTCACACCCAACTGTTGACAAACTCACCCTCGAAGTGAACCTTTGCCAAATGAACACGAGTGAGCAACAAGTGATCAACTCCTAATTTTAAAACTCAAGATCGAAAAAATTGTTTTACAATAGATGCTTTAGTCATTGTGTGAGAATGAGGCAATTGTCCTAAAAAAAGTTGTTAAAATGCCTGATCTAATTAGTCAGTTATCCACAGAAAGACATAATTATTGCCTATAAAACGGGCAGTTCCTGAAAAACTATATTCCGTTCTATTCAGACTTTTTTTTCAGTAGAATAGAATACAATAACTTTATTTTTCTCAGAGGGATATGTGGTCCGATTAGTCTACAATTAAGATAAATTAAAGTGCAGTTTTTCAATTTTTCATGTCATAACTGCCAAAATAAAGGAAATATCAACATAGAGCGCTGGGCCACCAGAACAGCGTCAATGCGCTTGGAGGGATGCCCCATCATACTTTAACGAGAAATTCCTTTTGGTGTTTTTTTTTCGAAAACGCTGTCTCATGCACAGCTCCAGAATCTCCCATAAATGTTCAATTGGGTTGAGATCTGGTGACACACACACACACACACACTTTAAGCCCCCTGAGATCTCTTCTTCTAGCCAAAATAATAGGCAACTGAGCATTGCCTAGTCTGGAAGGACCAGCTTTTAATATACTTTGTATCCCTCATTTACTCAAATGCTTCCTTTATTTTGGCAGTTATTATACTTTAAAATGATCCATTGTTTTGTAGGCCATTTATAAACTTAACACTAACAACGTGTAGAATAATGTAGCTAGGATCCTATTAGACAATATCCAATGTATAATAAGTTGCCGCTAACCTCCCTCATTGATCTAACTGGGTATTGCTGCAAAACATGATCATTTTTGTTCTGGGGTTTAACAGTAATGTACGTCCCAAATATAACCCTGTCCCTATTTAGTGCACTACTTTTGAACAGGGCCCATAGGGCTCTGAACAAATGTTGTTCACCATAGGGAATAGGGTGCCAATTGGGACGAAGCCTGAGTGCATGTGTGTGATGTTTGTATGGACATGTCTCCAGACGAGACACTACACACCAACGTTTCCAGGCACGCCACTCTCCAAGTGACAAATATGTCGTTTGAGGGAACTATTATCCTTTCACACTATCATGCTGACCCAGCTCAGTTCCACAGTGAATATGGTGGAGGCAGAACCAGGCTAACCCAGTACAGTTCAACTTGGCTCAGCCCAGTAGTGGGAAAAGGATATAACTTAACTGGCACCTTTATGATGACAGTGCTATGTTGTAATATGGTTATGTTTTGTCTTATGGAACATTTTAAACTGGTAATACAAATACAATTTGATGTGCAAACACCCCCTTACTCATGTATGGTTGTGTGAATGTGATGAGAGAAGGTGGCTTGAACTTTTGTTTTCAGGCCATCATTCTAAATAAGAATTTGTTCTAGTTAAAGGTTAATTAAAATAAAAATGTTGTGTGACCATCCCATGTACAGAAAATTATGAGTGACATGGGTTATTATGAGTGACAAGGATATTTTCAAAGTATTCTTTGAAAACCAATGGTCACTGTTAAACCTATTGCAACCTATTTTAAAGTCAGCACAACATATATATATATATAGCTACCCATTCTCTCATTTGCGTCCATGAAGAACATATAGAAATGCTTTCATAACATCCCCTGGGTATACATTGCCATCTAGTGGATTTTTTTAGTTTACTTAAGAGCGGTCCCATCTTGTTCAAGCCTTATGGTAAATTGCTGGCTTCTTCAGAGCGGGAGAGTCTCAACTCCGGGGAAAATCTGTCTCCCTTCAGCAGGAAGCGTAACTTCGTTGTTTCACCCACCAAGCAAGGAGTTTGTGTGGACGTCAATGAGAATGGCTTATTTGCTATGTGAGGTTTATTTGATCTAATAGAAGTTTTGGAATGCTTAAGTTACGAGTGTAATGATATAAGTAGGACGCATGACATGCCGGAGTCATGACTTGGCCTGTGGGTAAGGTTTATGACCCCCCCATAAATACCTTTGCCACGTAGAGTAAGCCAGGAGGCTATACTAGAAAACCTAACCTCTATCAAAATAAAAAGATGGTGGAGCCGCAAAAGTTCTGTGCAAGGGTGTTTATTTACATAGTGATTCCGGAACAAAAACAGCACTGCCATCAAACGTATACCTTATGTGACAGCTAAAAACAATGCTGCCTCATTCACAGCTCAATCCAAAATGCCTCTCCATGAACTGAAAGAGAGGCTCCTTTTGTAGGGCTAGCCCCTCCCCTCAGAACAATTAACCCTAATTAATTAAGCAATTACCTCAGCAAACCTACATTTTCCATTTAACTAAACAAACATACTAAAGTATATGCATTGCAACATGTTTATGAAACAATATCACAACATAACATTTACAAAACGACATCATTACTGACAGTGCATTTCAATATGCACATTTACATTAATGAGCCATTTGGGACAGGCATTACAAAGTCAGCCCAATTCCCTTTCCTCGGGTCCTTATCCAGCATACCCAGAAGCTACAGAGATGGAGCGAGAGAGGAACAGAACAAACAAACAATGCGCTCATCCACAACATAGATAAGTATAATAAATATTGCTCATCTTAAATATGAACACTGACAAGTGTGAAATGTATGTATTAAGACAGAAAAGTTCACTTGTGTGTCGACCCACATTGTTACCTTATCTGATAATGGAGCAGGGATGAGTGAATGTGTGTGTGCGTTAAAGAACCAAATGCTCCCCGCGGCCAGTGACGGACTTCTACATCACAACCTTTCTCCCTTCCCTCTCTCTCTGACTCTACAGAGAGACTCTTGAATAGCCTTTGTTAATTAAACATAGAGATTCTGGGAACATCAAACAAGTGGGGGAAAGGAACCATATTTCGGTAATAGAACCAGTTGAAAATATGCGTTGGTATTTAATGAATATGATGTCAGTTTGGTTGCCATCTGAGACATTATGACTGATGACAGGACGAGATAAACTGTATCTGGGAACGTCTACACATTCTAGTTATCAGATTCACATGGAATTGTTGTGCAATTTAAATGTTTAAATATGAAACTATTTGTGAAAAGATTAAATGTAATTTTATCTTCCAAATGAGAGATTTGGGTTTTCATAAGGTTAGAGCTCTGCTCAATCAGTGGCCCGCCCCTGTGAAGAGACATTCGTTATAAACTATGAAACGCACCCTTCTCTCCCTCCACAAAATAAGCCCTTGACAAAATGTTAACCTCCTGTTTCTGCAGCCTCTGTGTTAAAAGGGCGAATAACTTGCTGTTCCGGGGAATTAAGGCGACGGTCCGATGTAAGAAAGATTCAGAAAATAACTACAGAACTAAACCAACCTCAACGTGAGCTTTGGTTGCGAATGGTATGAACTTTGAACTCTTATTCACTACAGAAGTGATGCCTCTTAGCCATTGACTTAGCAGCAGCCCCTGTAAACGTGGGCTAGGAAAGGACGGACGGCGTATCCAGTCTAACACACAACGACGATACTACAACGTATCCAAATTACCACCAGACACATTCTTCCGAGGACAGCAAGATCTCTGTTGGGCAACACGGCCAGCATCTACGACCAACCTACCGAAGCGCAGCTCAGAGTAAATATTTATTGCATTTTCCTTTTCCAAATGGGCGGTAATTTAGAATGCATAAGATACTGTATTTACGATAGCATAGCTTCTCCCTTTGTTCCTCAGTCTTCCCGCTCTTTCACTCAAACCCACCCCCCTTTCCTTTGTGTAACCAGCCGTCATGTCGGCTCCGTCCACCAGGGACGTTTTCTGTATGACACAATTTGCATTCTGTGTATATGTAATTCTGTGTGATTAGTTAGGTATTTAGTAAATAAATAATTAAAACAAATTTTGTATTGCTGATTCAACTTGTTAGCCAAGGTTTGTGAATATAACCAAGAATTTACAACTTTCAGATGAGACTGAAATAAAGTGACGATTAATATTGACTGCTATTGATGTAAAATATTACTAGGTCTTTAAGAGTTTATTCGGAAGATAAGAGCTCTATAAACACTCTTTCGTGGTGCCCGGACTTTCTAGTTAATTACATTTACATGATTCGCTCAATCAGGTAATATTAATTACAGAGAAAGGATTTTATAGAATAGCATGTCATATCACTTAATCCGGCACAGCCAAAGACACGACACCGGCAACTTTAAAAAAAAAAGTTTTATATCGGCTATGATATGAGGCTAGTAGCATAGCATCTCTCTCTATTGAATACAGGCGGTTGACATCAATAACCCTCATTGAATATTCAAAATGAGAATATTTAATAATTAAGAAAAAAAGCACAAGGTGTGGTATATTGCCAATATACCATGGCTAAGGGCTGTTCTTTTTGCACGACCCAATGCGGAGTGCCTGGATACAGCCCTTAGATGTGGTATATTTGCCATATACAACAAATCCAGAGCTCGAACCAACCAGTTTATAAGAAGATTTATACAACGGGCGGGTCTAATCCTGAATGCTGATTGGTTAAAACCACATTCCAGACAGTGTCTATTCCACAAGTTGCCACCAGCTAAATCTATGACATTAAAATGCCTATTTACTCTGTTCCATCTGACTGCACAATCCACGGTCACATCAGCCCAGCCATGCAACTTATAAATTTGATCTCTACCATAAAAAGCATCTAGACATTATCTCACATTTCTTTTAGACTAACATTTAGTTTCCAACAGCTGAGATGTGTATAAACTTTGCTGTCTGTCTCTCCGACATTTTGCAACATTGTTTCAATTTTGAAATTCGATCTTCTGGTGTCCCATAGTAATGGACGTGTCGGGAGTGGGGAGGAGACAGACAGGCAGGCAACGTTTCTCAGCCAGTCGAAATCATGAATCAGCTGGCATCATTTTTATGGATAAATATATTTTTTAAATCCATTGAAAAAAGGTCAAACGAAACGCAGCTAATTTGCAGTCTTTCCAGATTCAGTTTGAAGTGATTGTGTTACTGCAGCTGTGTTGTTGGCTAGCTCCTCTGAACAACAGTATCCTGACGAGTGAGCACATTTTCTATGTCAGGCTAAATTGCACCTCATTAGCTCTTTGTTATGGATGTATCCAAATAAATCCTACTAGAAAGCTACTTTGCTGTTATACCTGGCTTTTTTATGTGACTGTAAATTAGCCATAGTAAGAACGTTGCCATCCAGTATGGCAATTGTTAGTGTTCAAATACTGGAGAGTCGAGACCAAATCACGGATGCTGGACAGAGTGGATTTCAGTTGTAACAAAAGGCAGTTTTAATGAGTCAATAGATATCTTGTCCTGCAGTTTAACGTGCACGGACCTATTCGCATAACTCAGTAGGGAGTTAGGTGAAAAGGGGACCTAGACATTGGTTGCAGCAGATTTTATACATGGAATATGTAGGTCGAGTCTTGTCGTGTTGGTCTTCTGAATGGTCCCGAAGGGTTGGAGGCGGACCTGCTCTAGCCAGAGCAGGAGCCCCATTGGTGCGCAGCAGAGTCTTCTGCTCTGGGCACCCGACCAGTAGAGGGGGGGTGAGGTGTGTGTGTTTAAGCAAGAAGGTATTTGTGTGTCAGGAGATCGTGAGGCAGGACAACAGAGAGGGGGCAGTTTTATGGCTGGGTGTATGTGTTCGTGCGATGGAATGTCTGTGTTTCCGGGGGTCGTGAGACAAAAGAGCTGAGGGGGGCTGGGTGTGTGAGCTGGTTCCTGTTTTAGCAGGGGTACGTAAAATGACTTGAGTCAGGCGGTTTAGTTTGGCGCTGTATAATATATGAGCTATGTGTATGAATATATATATATATATATATATGACACAATGGAACATTTAGAACGAACTGGGTAGAACTGAACTGGGTAGAACTGGGTAGCGTCCATATATACAGAACAAAAAGACTAAACGACTGGGTCCCGTCTCTAGCAACCCTAGATTTGTGTCGGGACTATATCTTGTGGAAGGATGAAATGGTATGAATAAATTAATCCAAATAAATGCTAATTAAAATATGTCAATCATTATTAGAATATGTTGGTAACCCATTGTATAAAAGTGATAATGCCCTCAAAGTCGGTGTTTGGAGGATATATTGGCACAGTTTGCAAGCCCTCGACTTCGTTTCGGGCCTAACAGCCCCACCCCCCTCAGAGAGAGAGACACAGCTGCGTGTGAGCTCTCACATTTTTCAACATGTTTTTTTACAAAAGGATAGATTTGGAGTTAGATAAACTTGGATTTTTCAGCAGGGACACATGCAGGATGCAACCCTCTACAGCATGGCCTTTCGCTCGAGATCAAAACTCCAAACCTACAACACAATTTTGACCAAAAATAATTACAGCTACCAAGGCTTCATTTTCCAAGCTATACGGAGGTGCTCTAGCAAACAAACAGCAGAGACCTGAGGACACCATCCAACCTGCAACTGAGCTGCCAGGCTTGCAAGGACAGACCACATACAACTTCAATTAGCACTGAGGTGTGAAGTAAATGGTGTCGAGGCCTTCGGGCCCATAAAGTGGCAGGAGTCTTTGAAGCCCCCTCCTGCTGTTCAAAGACCATTCACTGGCATTTTCTACAAGAAATCTGCCTCCAGAAATATACGCTTTTCCCAAATTGGTGTGACACCTACTCCCATTGCCTGCTGCATTGCTGCTTGGATTCCACCTGGTGATCTGTCTCCCCCTGCCTGGTACAGGTACCCCCACCACAATCCCCCCTCTCTCACGAGCTTTTGCTCGCCTCCAGCACACATGCACTGTTGGGGTGAGTGACTCTGACCTTACAATGGCTAGCCCCAAGTCATTCTATATTTTATTTTTTTATTGTGCGTTTTGCTATTTGCCTCATGACTCCTGCATGCTTTGTTAACTATGAACTTTCTTTACCCAACTGTGGGACAGACTGTTTGTCCCCACACTCGGGACTCTGACTCTCTATTGTTGACACTGACTTTTGGCCTCCCATCCTATTCTAACCACCTCTTGCTGGCTTTGAATTCATGTTACCTGATGAAATTGCTGTACAATATGATCTTGTTGCCATCTGATGCACATTCAGATGTAATAAATCTGCACTGCAGAGCTCTCCCTGTTCTATGCCGTGCCTTGATTGTATTACTGTTGATGAAATGTGCATGTACACCCTGGCCCATCTACTGTAACTGGCCCCAATTCTGACTTGTGCTCTGATATCTGTTTCACTGATTTCTGTTCTCGTAAAAGCCTGGGTTTTCTGCACGTTAATAACACTAGAGGCCTATTACGTAAAATTGATCAATTGAAAGTGTGGTTCACAGCTCCAATCCAGATGTGTTTGTCATTACTGAGATGTGGTTAAGGAAGAGTGTTTTATGTTAACCTTTCTGGTTATAACCTTTTTCGGCAAGACAGATCTTCCAAAGGTGGGGGAGTGGCAATCTTTACCAAGGATCACCTTCAGTGGTCGGTTGTCTATACCAAGTCTGTCCCCAAACAATTTGATTTGCTGGTTTTAAGCATTAAACTTTTAAATATCTCTTTGTTGACTGTTGCTGGGCGCTATCATCCTCCATCAGCACCAGCCTGTTCCCTATCTGCCCTAAGCTCTCTCCTGGCCACTTACACTAAGTCTGAATTTGTCCTGCTAGGTGACCTAAACTGGGACATGCTTTAACCACCTGACCAAGTCCTAAAGCAATGGGACTCCCTAAATCTTTCTCAGATTATTACCAATCCCACAAGGTAAGACTCAAAACACCCAGAAAAGGCTACTCTCCTCGATGTTATCCTCACAAATAATCCTGACAGGTGTCACTCTGGTGTTTTCTGTAATGACCTTAGTGATCGCTGTTTTCAAGCTCTTCTCAATTTACATCAACAACATAGCTCAGACAGTAGGAAGCTCTCTCATCCATGTATATGCAGATCGTACAGTCTTATACTCAGCTGGCCCCTCCCTGGATTTAGTGTTAAATGCTCTACAACAAAGCTTTCTTAGTGTTCAACAAGCTTTCTCTACTCTTAACCTTGTTCTGAACACTTCCAAAACAAAGGTCATGTGGTTTGGTAAGAAGAATGCCCCTCTCTCCACAGGTGTGATTACTCACTCTGAGGGTTTAGAGCTTGAGGTAGTCACCTCATACAAGTACTTGGGAGTATGGCTAGACAGTACACTGTCCTTCTCTCAGCACATATCAAAGCTGCAAGCTAAAGTTAAATCTAGACTTGGTTTCCTCTATCGTAATCACTCCTCTTTCACCACAGCTGCCAAACTAACCCTGATTCAGATGACCATCCTACCCATGCTAGATTATGGAAACGTAATTTATAAATTGGCTGGTACGGGTGCGCTCGAGCGGCTAGATGTTATTTACCATTCGGCCATCAGATTTGCCACCAATGCTCCTTATAGGACACATCCCTGCACTCTATTGTCCTCTGTAAACTGGTCATCTCTGTGTACCTGTCGCAAGACCCATTGGTTGATGCTTATTTATAAAACCCTTTTAGGCCTCACTCCCCCATATCTGAGATACCTACTGCAACCCTCATCCTCCACATACAACACCCGTTCTGCCAGTCAAATTCTGTTAAAGGTCCCCAAAACACACATTTCCATGGGTTGCACCTCTTTTCAGTTCACTGCAGCTAGCGACTGGAATGAGCTGCAACAAACACTCAAACTGGACAGTTTAATCTCAATCTCTTCATTCAAAGACTCAATCATGGACACTCTTACTGACAGTTGTGGAGGCTTTGTGTGATGTATTGTTGTCTCTACCTTCTTGCCCTTTGTGCTGTTGTCTGCCCAATAATGTTTGTACCATGTTTTGTGCTGCTACCATGTTGTGTTGTCATGTGTTGCTGCCTTGCTATGTTATCTTAGCTCTTTCTTTATGTAGTGTTGTCTCTCTTGTCATGTGTGTTTTGTCCTATATTTATATTTTATGATTTTTTACATTTTTAATCCCAGCCCCATCCCCGCAGGAGGCCTTTTGGTAGGCCGTCATTGTAAATAAGAATTTGTTCTTAACTGACTTGCCTAGTTAAAGGTTAAATCAAAAATTACAAAATTAATAACACCGTGCCTGTATATCCTCCAAACACTGCCTTCTCAGGCATTATTACTTAAGTATCCACCAATCCAAAGCAAGGATAGGCGGGAGCTAGACAGCCCACCTTGCTGCTTTTTGCACAATGACTCACATTGTTAGGGCGACGTGTATGGGGTCAATTTCACACCATATGTATTGAATTCAAAATAAAATAAATTGTGAACATGAAAAATAAAGTTGAGAATGTATATTATATTTTCGAGGTCGGGTGAAATAATGGATGTTGAAATCAGAAACCAAACAATTGAAAGCAAAATGTATAGAATTGTAAACAAAAATAAGACATCAAAACCCCCAAACTTGTAAACAAATCATTTTAAAGCGAAAGCAAATCTCTATGACAAATGATTACAATTATTTTTTTTTACGAATACAAAATGAATGCAAAACTAATGCCAAATGAATGCAAAACTTTTCCAGCAACCAATCCTATTGAAATACATTTAGCCTACGCTCTTGCCTGCATGTGCTACCTTTTGGTTACGCTACTAGTATGTTTGCTTCTATGTCTGTTTCTTGGCTTTCACTGCCAGTCTTTTTGATTGCGAGTTTTGGCATTATTTTTCCGTGAAGGGCGGGATTTAGAGGGAGGCGTAGACAATGAGTCTCCATTGGTTCGCTAGTTTTGGAGTGAGGGTTCGTCTTAGCCCAATCGATGAACATGATAGACAGGCTTTTTTCTATTTTATTTTACAAGTTTTGGGATTTTGCCTTTGTCTTATTTTTGTTTACAGTTTGCTGTCAATTGTTTGGTTATTGATTTCAACATCCATTATTTCACCCGTCCTCAAATATACTGTTAACATTCTTAACTTTATTTTTAATGTTCACGATTTGTTTTCTTTTTAATTCAATACATATGGTACGGATAAGTAAAAGATTTTAAGCGCTCTGCGTTCTCCCCTCAACGTCTCCCATACCAGACAGTATGCTCTCTGAAGCCTTGTTCACGTACGCAAAACCATATGCACTCCGTTACGTTACGCCGGATGTCATGCATTTCAATTGGGACATCCCCTTGGTTGAAGGCTCCGTTGCGAGACGAACAGCGCACATTTTGATATTTTTCAAACTTTTCCTCGTCTTCAGTCCGTCGAAGAACAGGAAGTTACCAAACCACAGGAGATGGAAATATGTGGTTTTAGGAAATGGCTTTATGGGATAGCTAGCAACTTGTTGTGAACAATTACCCATTCCTTAAAGTGAGTACTATTTTAATAGTATTGTTGAATAATACACAATACAATTATATTGTATGGCCTCCCATTTAAGTGTATTGTGATAATGACGTTTGTATTTTAATTATTAGGTGGGTCTTGCTAGCTACAATGGTATCTTCAACCTAGTCTTCCTTTAGCTAGCTGCTGGTAACAGTTAGCTGATCTGCAGTGCAAACTATCTTGACTTTGCATAAAGGTAGAGAAACTTGTTGAGGGAAAAGTAATTAAACATGTTTTATAACCTCAAGCTATATATTTGTCCTGTTTCTTGAACGAAAAGGTCATATTTTGCAATATCCCAAAATAAATTCAATCTCTGACGAGAGACAGGCTTTCCTCCATTTTGCGACTTTTACAAAGACCACACCAAAGACGTTTTAACTAACCTAAGATAGACCACAGCCTGTCCTTTCCAATGGAAACAAATGCATCCTAGTGGGCAGAGCCAAGTACAAGCTAGCGATATCTGTCTCATTGTTCAATCTGTGACTAGTCTTGTTCAGTAGCGTAAAGATATACGTTACGATGTAAACCGGGCATCAGGTGTTGTTGGAAGATCACCATTTAAAATGCAGAACTTAAGTGCGCATTTTGAAACAACACTTGATTCTAGCTACGGCAGCCATGTAGCAACTATGTTACCACATTGGAAGTTATGGTGAGACTGTTTATTTGTTGCTTCAACCGTATATCTAACGCAGTATAGACTAAGGAAAATATATGTTTAATATTTTGCTGCTATTTTTTTCCTGGACAGCACAGTAGCCTATTTAGTAAAGTAAATGGGTTTATGTTGATCATTCTATGTTCTGCATGTTGACCCGATTATGCACAACGGTGTGCTGTAGCAATAGCCAGGTAACGTGGGGCACTAACTCGCTTGTTACCGATATAATCTTAAAATGTACAATCAAACGAATTTGTAATTCGTTGTAATTGTACTGGTTCACACACAGCGATAGGATGCCTAAAAACAACGGACTATATAAAGTCCGATGTGACATTTAATTAAATAGTTAATGTTGCCGTACAGTAGTTGAAGCTTTGGGTACAGTCTACACCTGGCTATTCATGTTATTTGGGTGTGCCTCCCAATTTGAATAGCCTGAGCAAAATTAATAACATTCTTTTTTTCATAGTTTCTCCTGGAACATGGGATCTAATGGAACCGTGGAATGCTGCAGGTAGAAGCAGTGTTTGTAGATGGTCTACAGTTGGAGGCTTTTAATTGGCTTTTCCTTGGCCAGAGATACTTGGACAATATCAAACGTGGATATCTACTTTTGTACACATTTTGCTGGAGGATAAAAGCTATGAAAAGCAACCATACAATGCTTTGCTTACAGAGCATTTATTTTTGCTGTTCCGGTCTGGTTGCTTTGACATCAGTTTTCACTACACTAGTTCGCCTTTAGCCACCACAACTCTTTCACACAGCCAACCTGGAAATTAACAGTTGTACGAAGGCGTTGCCAAACCCTAACATTGCAAACAGCTCAGATCAAATATCACCTTTTACATAAGGTTTGTTAAATCATTATTGAGACCTGAATCTTTTTTTCTACTTTTTTTTTTACTCAACACTACAATACTCATCTTTACCAATGCCTCGGTGGAAAGCTCTGGCGAGCCAGCATTTACGGTGGTCCAGCCCTGTTGCCCAAGGACTAGTTTTATGTATCATAACGTTTGGCATCATACTGCCGTTGTGCTGCCACAGGCTACTCTATTCCTACTACTACATTAAATCAATGTACTTGAATGACATGAGCGATCAGTTTCTAGCTGAGAGCTACGAGAGAGGGCAGGAGGCTTTGGAATTCTGGGAGGCATCACGGTCTACCACTGGGTCGGCTGGCTTTTCCAACATCGTCAAGGGATCCGAGCTGTTGATCACTGTGGTAACGGCCAGGCGAACGGAGGGCAAGGAATTTCACTACCTGCTTCAAGTGATGCAGCGGCTGGTTTCCCTCCTGAGAGGATGCGGCGAGGGGCGGCGTTGCGCTGAAGTGCTGGTGTGTGATGTGGAAAGCGGTCCCCTGGACAACGAGGATGCGGCGCTACTGGAGAGCCAGTTCTTGGTGGTGCGGAGGTCCCTGGAGGAGCAGTGGAAGAACCAGGCTCACGTCAACACATTTGAGAGGGAGAAGAGGGACTACGTCTACTGTCTGCGCAAAGGATGGGAGCTGGTAAGCCCCAAAAACTTGATGGTCCTTGAGGACGACGCATTACCCAGGGCGGACTTCTTTGCCGTGATCCAAGATTTACTCTCGCGGCGCTTCGCCCTCCACACCCTCTACGTCAAGCTCTACCACCCGGAGAGGCTGCAGCGCTACTGGAACCCCGAACCCTACCGCATCCTGGAATGGGTGGGACTTGGACTAGTTGGGGCTACCGCACTCCTCCTAATCCTTAGTCACGGTACACCTTTCTCTTTCTCCCTCTCCACCACCCACCTCCTCTTCCTCACTTTGTATATCATGGTCGCCGTAGAGCTGGCTGGTCGGCATTACCTACTCGAGGTACGGCGCTTCTCGCCGCAGCTCTACGCCGTGTCCCCGGCGACCGAGTGCTGCACACCTGCCATGCTGTTTCCAGGTAACTCATCCCTCAGGGCGGCGGAGTACCTGGATGGATCATTCTGCGTCAAGGGCAATGCTAAGGACATGGTTCTGTATCAGATGGCTCGGACTATAACCGGAGAGAGAGCGCACAGCATAGAGCCCAACCTGGTCTCCCACATCGGGGCTTTCTCCTCAGTCAGGGCCAACCCATCCAGGCCTAGACTTCTTTGAGGAACAACTGAAAAGAGATTTGAGGCTGCGTCCCAGATTGCACTGTATTCCTTATATAGTGCACTATTAGGGCCAATAGAGCTCTGGTCAAAAGTAATGCATGTAGGGAATAGGGTGGCATTTAATCAGGGTTGGAGACTATTCCATTTCAACTCGGGAAGTAAACTGAATTGAAATGGAATTTACTCCAATCCTTTGATAAATATGACTGAATATCACCATACAGGGTTACCTAACACTCCATAGGGATACATAGCACTGTGTTAGCATCCCTGACATATACCCAAATCCAACCAATGGTGCCTGTAATGATAGTCCTCGATGGATATGGAAGGTCTCTCTCCAGCCTACTGTAAGATTTTACCCATGTAAATTGATCTATTTAACCCATCTAGGCTAGATCCATTTCTCTTATGCAATATTTGGGTACACTCCACACACATTGGGTACACTTTGGAATACAGTATGTTCTATGTTGGCATAACCATGTACTGCATATCCCCTGAAGGTTCAAATGAGATGTATCATTTAAAATACCAAAACGTATTGCTGTAGTTGAACTAAGGCTAATGATAATCAAAGGATTAACTACTTTAATAGGTTGTTAAAATCTAATTTAACCATTGGACAATGGCAATATTACTGGACTGTGACACTTTGAATGTCTGACACTTTGAATGTCTGAAAGAAAAACA
Source organism: Oncorhynchus tshawytscha (assembly GCF_018296145.1). Classification (NCBI taxonomy): domain Eukaryota; kingdom Metazoa; phylum Chordata; class Actinopteri; order Salmoniformes; family Salmonidae; genus Oncorhynchus; species Oncorhynchus tshawytscha. The sequence goes on from NC_056430.1 coordinate 59,446,687, forward strand.
ATTAAATATATTAAGATATACTCTTTAAACCTTTGTTTATTTAGTGATTTGATGCTGTGTGCTTACATCATACATGCTGTACATTGAGTGTACAAAATGTTAGGAACAGGTGCTCTTTCCATGACATAGACTGACCAGGTTAATCCAGGTGAACGCTGCTGTGTTTTTCACGCTCCAGTTTCCCGTTTGTATCAGGAAGGATTCACCATCCAAAGGACATCCAGCCAACTTGACAACTGTGGGAAGCATTGGAGTCAACATGGCCAGCATCCCTGTAGAATGCTTTCGACACCTTGTATATTCCATTCCCTGATGAATTGAGGCTGTTATGAGGGCAAAAGGGGGTGCAACTCAATATTATGGTGTTCCTACTGTTTTGTACACTCATGTTGACCTTAAACACTGTATAACTAGCATCCATGTGTGTTTTATCACTTTCTGTTTTTTGAATACTACACTGTGTACACACTTAACACTTCTAATAAAATAATATCATGTAAGGTTTTTTTTTGCCAATACTTAATTGATACGTTTGGATGGAATGTTTAACTAATAGACCTGTTTAGAAAACAAAACATGTTCTCCCACTTTTCGATGTGCCCCTATACCTATATATACAATGCACTGTGTATACATAATAGTTACATAGCCTCGACTCCGGAAGACTAATGCCCATTTCGTCAGAATGAAAATACAGCGTTGATAGGTATGTTATTGTGAGACTAAATAAACAGGGACAGTGTATGTAAACATAGTTACTTTATACTGAACAAAAATATGAACGCAGCGATTTAAAAGAGTTTACTGTTACAGTTCATATAAGGAAGTAAGGATCTCGTCACAGTATCTCTGCATTCAAATTTCCATCAATAAAATGCAATTGTGTTTGTTGTCCATAGCTTATGCCTGCCCATACCATAAACCCACAGCCACCATGGGGCGCTCTGTTCGCAACGTTGACAGCAAACCGCTCACCCACACGACGCCATACCCATGGTCTGCAGGTGAGGACAGTTGGACGTACAGACAAATTCTCTAAAATGACATTGGAGGTGGCTTATGATAGAGAAATTAACATTCAATACCCTGAAAACAGCTCTGGTGGACATTCCTGCAGTCAGCATGCCAATTGCAAGCTCCCTCAAAACTTGAGACATCTGTGGCATTGTGTTGGGTGACATTTTAGAGTGGCCTTTTTATTGTTCCCAGCACAAGGTGCACTTGTGTAGTAATCATGCTGTTTAATCAACTTTTTGATATGGCACACTTGTCAGGTGGATAGAATATCTTGGCAAAGGAGAAATGCTCACTAACAGTGATGTAAACACATTTGTGCACAACATTTGAGAGAAACAAGCTTTCTGGGATCTTTCATGTCAACGCATAAAACATGGGAACAACACTTTACATGTTTATATTTTTGTTCAGTGTAGTTAAGACAATTGTTATACGTATTTGCAGTTTGTGTGATTACACATTGACATTTTTCTGTGCTTCAGATTTTTAAGCAGCTCAAATTGTCCATAAACGGCTCACCTTAACACTATAGTTTTAGATCATAAAATTATGATAATAGTTGGAAGTACTGTGTAATACTGTATTTGCACAGTACCCTTCTATGTAACATGGCTGTAAATGCAAATATATAGAGACACTGTGGAATCCATCCTGTTTTCTACTATCACAGCCATTAAAATTAGAATTGGCCTAATGGTGAAATCCCTGAGCGGTTACCTTCCTCTCCGGCAACTGAGGTAGGAAGGATACCTACAGTTGAAGTCGGAAGTTTACATATACTTAGGTTGGAGTCATTAAAACTCGTTTTTAAACTACTCCACAAATTTCTTGTTAACAAACTATAGTTCTGGCAAGTCGGTTAGGACATCTACTTTGTGCATGACACAATGAATTTTTCCAACAACTGTTTACAGACAGTGGAATTGTGAGTGAAATAAAGTGGGTCAGACGTTTACATACACTACACTGTGCCTTTAAACAGTCTGGAAAATTCCAGAAAATGATGTCATGGCTTTAGAAGCTTCTGATAGGCTAATTGACAACATTTGAGTCAATTGGAGGTGTACCTGTGGATGTATTTCAAGGCCGACCTTCAAACTCAGTGCCTCTTTGCTTGACATCGTGGGAAAATCAAAAGAAATAAGCCAAGACCTCAGAAAAAAATCTGTTTCATCCTTGGGAGGAATTTCCAAATGCCTGCAGGTACCACGTTCATCTGTACAAACAATGGTGTGCAAGTATAAACACCATGGGACCACACAGCTGTCATACCGCTCAGAAAGGAGACATGTTCTGTCTCCTAGAAATGAACGTACTTTGGTGTCAAAGTGCAAATCAATCCCAGAGCAACAGCAAAGGACCTTGTGAAGATGCTGGAGGAAACAGGTACAAAAGTATCTATATCCACAGCAAAACGAGTCCTATATTGACACAACCTGAAAGATCGCTCAGCAAGGAAGAAGCCACTGCTCCAAAACCGCCATAAAACAAGCCAGACTGGGGCAGTGGTCTAAAGGATGCAGTGCTAGCTGTGCCACCAGAGATTCTGGGTTCGCGACCGGGAGGCCCATGGGGCGGTGCACAATTGGCCCAGGATCTTCCGAGTTAGGGAGGGTTTGGCCGGCAGGGATATGTCTTGTCTCATCGAGCACTAGCGACTCCTGTGGCGGGCCGGGCGCAGTGCACGCTGACCAGGTTGCTAGGTGTACAGTGTTTCCTCCGACACATTGGTGCGGCTGGCTTCCGGGTTGGATGTGCATTGTGTCAAGAAGCAGTGCGGCATAGTGGGTTGTGTTACGGAGGACGCATGGCTCTCGACCTTTGCCTCTCCCGAGTCCGTACGGGAGTTGCAGAGATTAGACAAGACAGTAACTACTACCAATTGGATACTACAAAAGGGGGTAAAAAATAATAATAATAAAAAGCCAGACTACGGTTTGGGGGCAAAGATCGTACTTTTTGAAGAAATGTCCACTGGTCTGATGGAACAAAAATAGAACTGTTTGGCCATAATGACCATCGTTATATTTGGTGGAAAAAGGGGGAGGCTTGCAACCCGAAGAACACCATCCCAACTGTGAAGCACGGGGGTGGCAGCATCATGTTGTGGGGGTGCTTTGCCTCAGGAGGGATTGGTGCACTTCACAAAATAGATGGCTTCGTGAGGAAGGGAAATTATGTGGATATATTGAAGCAACATCTCAAGACATCAGTCAGGAAGTTGAAGCTTGGTTGCAAATGGGTCTTCCAAATGGACAATGACCCCAAGCATACTTCCAAAGTTGTGGCAAAATTGCTTAAGGACATCAAAGTCAAGTTATTGGAGTGGCCATCACAATGCACTGACCACAATCGTATAGAAAATTAGTGGGCAGAACTGAAAAAGTGTGTGCGAGCAAGGAGGCCTACAAACCTGACTCAGTTACACCAGCTCTGTCAGGAGGAATGGGCCAAAATTCACCCAATTTATTATTGGAAGCTTGTGGAAGGCTACCCGAAACGTTTGACCCAAGTTAAACAATTTAAAGGCAATGCTACCAAATACTAATTGAGTGTATGCAAACTTGTGACCCACTGGGAATGTGAAGAAAGAAATAAAACCTGGAATAAGTCTCTCTCTACTATTATTCTGACATTTCACATTCTTAAAATAAAGTGGTGATCCTAACTGACCTAAGACAGGGAATTTTGACTAGGATTAAATGTCAGGAATTGTGAAAAACTGAGTTAAGGTGTATGTAAACTTCTGACTTCAACTGTATTTCTTTGAAGTTACTGGGTGTATTGATACATCATCCAAAGTGTAATTAATAACCACGCTCAAAGGGATATTCAATGTCTGCTTTTAATTATTTTTGACCCCTTCTGACCCTTTTTTGCAATGCAAAAACCTCCCTGTTTTTTGTGGTTGAATCTGTGTTTGAAATGTACTGCTCAACTGAGGGACCTTACAATTATTTGTATGTGTGGGGTACAGAGAGGAGGTAGTCATTACAAAATAATGTTAAACTCTATTGCACACAGTGAGTCCATGCAACTTATTAGGTGACTTGTTAAGCAAATTGTTACTCCTGGACTTAGTGCCTTCAGAAAGTATTCATACCCCTTGACTTAATTCCACATTGTGTTACAGCCTGAATTCAAAATTGATTAAATATATTTTCTCACCCATCAACACACAATACCCCATAATGACAAGTGAAAACATATTTTTATACATTTTAGCAAATTTATTGAAAATGAAGTACAAAAATACCTAATTTACACACCCCTGAGTCAATACTTTGTAGATAGAAGCACCTTGGATATGTCTATCAGTTTTGCACATCGGGATTTGGGGATTTTCTTTCTTTTTTCAAGCTCTCATAAGTTAGATGGGGAGCGGCGGTGAACCATAATCTTCAAATCTTTCTACAGATTTTCAATGGGATTCAAGTATGGGCTTTTGCTGAGTCACTCAAGGACATTCTTGTTCTGAAGCCATTCCAGTGTTGCTTGGGGTCATTGTCCTGTTGAAACGTAAATCTTCACCGCAGTCTAAGGCTCTGAAGCAGGTTCTCATCAAGGATTTGCCTGTATTTGGCTCCATTCATTGTTCCCTCTATCCTTATCAGTCTCCCAGTCCCTGCCGCTGAAAAGCATCCCCACAACATGATGCTGCCACCACCATGCTTCATGGTAGGGGTGGTGTTAGACGGGTGATGAGCTGTGCCTGGTTTTCCCCAGACATACAGTAGCGCTTTACATTCAGGCCAAACAGTAAAATGTTTGTCTCATCAGACCACAGAATCTTTTCATGCCTTTTTGCAAACTCCAAGCGTGCGGTCATGTGCCTTTTTCACAGCAGTGGCATCCATCTTGTGAAAACATATCTCCCATAAAGCCCAGATTGGTAAAGTGCTGTAGAAACTGTTGTCCTTCTGGCAGGTTCTCCCATCTCAGCCAAGGAAAGCTGTAGTTCTCTGAGTGGTTCTTGGTCCCCTCCCAGACCAATGTCCTTCTTGCCCAGTTTGATTGGACGGCAAACTCTAGGCTGAGCCTGGTTAGTTCTATATTTTTAATTTCCTAATGATGGAGAACACTGTGCTTTTGGAAACTTTCAACACTCTAGAAATGTTTTTATACACTTCCCCAGATATACACTTTATTAAAATTCTATCTCGGCAACAGTTCCTTGGAGAATCATGGTATAGTTTCTGCTCTGACATGCACTGTCAACTGTGAGGTCTTATATAGACAGGTGGGTTTCTTTCTAAATCATGTCCAAACAATTAAATTGGCCACAGGTGGACTCCAAGTTGCAGTGACATCAAGGATCATCAAAGGAAATTGGATACATCTGAGCTCAATTTGGAGTGCCATAGCAAAGGGGTGTGAATACTTACAGTATACAAATGAGATCTGTATTTAATTTTAAATACATTTGCAAAAATGTCTAAACATGTTAACTTTGTCATTATGGGGTAGTGTGTGTAAATGAGTGACAAAAAAACAAGTAATCCCTTTCGAATTTATGCTGTAAAACAAAATGTGGAATAACTCAAGGGGTATGAATACTTTCAGAAGGCACTGTATTTAGGCTTGCCATAACAGCAGGGTTGAATACTTACTGACTCAAGACATTTCAGCTTTAATATTAATTAGTAAACATTTCTAAAAACACAATTTCACTTTGACATTATGGGTTATTGTGTGTAAGCCAGTAACACAATCTCAATTTAATCCATTTTAAATTCAGGCTGTAACGCAAAATGTGGAAAAAGGCAAGGGGTGTGAATACTTTGTGGGTACTAATGTGTGTGTATACATATACACACACACAATGAACAAAAATATAAATGCTCATGTTTTATGGGCTGAAGTAAAAGATCCCAGAAATTGTGTGATGTGTGTGTGGTGTCCAAGGCTATTTGCCCAAAAGGCCAGCATCCTGGAGTCTCCTCTTCACTGTTGACGTTGAGAATGGTGTTTTGTGGGTACTATTTAATGAAGCTGCCAGTTGAGGACTTATGAGGCGTCTGTTTCTAAAACTAGACATTAGTGTACTTGTCCTCTTGCTCAGTTGTGCATCGGGGCCTCCCACTCCTCTTTCTATTCTGGTTAGAGTCAGTTTGCACTATTCTGTGAAGGGAGTAGTACACAGGGTTGTACGAGATCTTCAGTTTGACAATTTCTCACATGGAATAGCCTTAATTTCTCAGAACAAGAATAGACTGATGCGCTTAAGAAAGTTTTGTTTCTGGCCATTTTGAGCCTGTAATTGAACCCACAAATACTGATGCTCCAGATACTCAACTAGTCTAAAGGCCAGTTTTATTACTTCTTTAGTCAGAACAACAGTTTTCAGCTGTGCTCACATAATTTAACATATGTTACAGGAAGGCCATAAAGATCATCAAGGACATCAACCACCCGAGCCACTGCCTGTTCACCCCGCTATCATCCAGAAGGCGAGGTCAGTACAGGTGCATCAAAGCTGGGACCGAGAGACTGAAAAACAGCTTCTATCTCAAGGCCATCAGACTGTTAAACAGCCACCACTAACATTGAGTGGCTGCTGCCAACACACTGACACTGACTCAACTCCAGCCACTTTAATAATGGGAATTGATGGGAAATGATGTAAATATATCACTAGCCACTTTAAACAATGCTACCTTATATAATGTTACTTACCCTACATTATTCATCTCATATGCATACGTATATACTGTACTCTATATCATCGACTGCATCCTTATGTAATACATGTATCACTAGCCACTTTAACTATGCCACTTTGTTTACATACTCATCTCATATGTATATACTGTACTCGATACCATCTACTGTATCTTGCCTATGCTGCTCTGTATCATCACTCATTCATATATCCTTATGTACATATTCTTTATCCCCTTACACTGTGTATAAGACAGTAGTTTTGGAATTGTTAGTTAGATTACTTGTTGGTTATTACTGCATTGTCAGAACTAGAAGCACAAGCATTTCGCTACACTCGCATTAACATCTGCTAACCATGTGCATGTGACAAATAAAATTTGATTTGATAATTGTATCTGTGGCCAATGACCTTCAGCCTTCTTGGAAAGGCATTTCTAATGTAACTATATATAGCAGGACACAAAGGGCTTAGAATTTTCTATGCCTATCCTTACTAAGGACTTAGACTTCACGGTGACTTAGTGTCCCCATGAGTGACAGAACACTGAGCCAATCACGGTGCAACGCTCCTATTTTCTGCTGGCTTGGCCCACCCCCACAGAAAGCACTGAGCTAGGATGAAACACCTGCATTTTGGAGCTGCCTTACTCAAGAAAACAAATGAGACCTTGTTTTTATGCAGCTTTACTAAGTCAATATATTTTTGACATTGTTTGCAAACTGACATGTGACACGTAATAATGGCCAAAAAAAACAGGCAAGCCCATATTTTTTGGGGGTGCTGAAAATGTGGGGCTCAAAACACCAATATTTGTAGAGATCATTGTAAGTTCCTTATTAACCAAAATACCATTTGTAAAGATTGTGAACAACTCTGTACTCCTTATGTGTTCCCACATGGTCACAGGCATAACAAATAGCATGGGTGAACTCTTGATACTGTTGAATTAGATGGCGTTGAGCAGAAAAGTGTTCACGCCACTGAAAGTAGTGCAGATATGCCTCATCATCCTTGTCTAACTTCAGGAGGAATTCTGCCAGGGCTTTCACATCTGGAAAGTCATTAACATGGATGAAGGAATCTCCTGGGACAAAGTCCTCATAGTTTTGTCTAGGTGGGCCCAATACTACTGGTACAGTTCCTGCTGCAAGTGGTCCGTTTAGCTTCTCAGTGATGTAGTCTCTGTGAACTGAGTTCTCAAAGGAAAGGTAAAACTTACAGCTGGAGATGGTATCATAGTAGTCCTCATAGTTCAAGAAACGGCCAAAGGCCTTGCCAAAGACTTCCACCTTAACGTGTTTGACAAGTTCTCTGTAATAGTTATACCTTTGGCCTGATCCAGTGGCAGGGTTATTGTTATTCACAATCCAGCAAACTAATTTATCTTTTTTGGGCAGCACAAAATCCTCCCCCTGGCCTTTTCTTGCGGTCAAGCGCCAACGAATAGGGATGTCTGCATCCTGCCTGTAACTCAAGGTCAAATTGAAAAGGTTCTCTAGACCAGATAGCCTGTTTGTGTTTGTAGGGGATTCAACATGGAACCAGATCCACTTCTGGAATGGTGGCCTGGGTGATTGAGGCAAGTTGGATAAATCTTGCTTGATGGATTTGTGAAAGATGAGCACCCCGTCTGCCTTGTTGTATATAGACCTGTCATCAGTCAGGAGACAGCTATCAATGTTGAAGAGAGTGGCGCAATCGCTTAAGTCAAACCTGTAGTGTTCAGGCCAGAACCACAACAGCATAATGGGCTTGTCTGGTAGGGTCTTAGCCAAGGAGCTGTTGTGCTGGCCTTGGGGTCTCTCTGAGTACTGCGGTGGGAAAGCAGGCAGGGGAGGGCAGAACAGAGATGGTGCTGAGCTGTAATGCATTAAAAACAGCACCACAAATCCTCCTAAACTAATAATCGATACCAGAATGACACGTAGAACTCCAGTTAGGTAAATGCTAGACAGCATTTTTGCTCCTGTAAAGAGAGAACAGCTATCATTAGGAACTTGAATGATTGTAACAATGGGAGAAAGTCGTAGTAGTTTGCTCTCATCCTGTACCTGTAAAAACAACTTTTTCATAATACCAATAATGAGCATGTAAACAAAGAGCTATTAAGGCTGAAAGTGTTTCAGTCCATGAATCAGATTTCTTCTATTTCTAATAGGAAACATGCACATGTCTCGCTCTTTCAGTACATACCTTGCCACATCAGGAATCAATTTCTATGTAATTAGTGAATCATTAACATTTGCTATCTGCAGTTCCTGTTGCAACTACAGTTGAAGTCAGAAGTTCACATACATTTAGGTTGGAGTCATTAAAACGTATTGTTTTTCAACCACTCCACACATTTCTTGTTAATAAACTATAGTTTTAGCAAGTCGATTAGGACATCTACTTTGTGCATGACAAGTAATTTTTCCAACAATTGTTTACAGATTATTTCACAGTATCACAATTCAGGTGGTTTCGAAGTTTACATACACTAAGTTGACTGTGCATTTAAACAGCTTGGAAAATTCCAGAAAATGTCATGGCTTTAGAAGCTTCTGAAAGGCTAATTGACATAATTTGAGTCAATTGGAGGTTTACCTGTGGATGCATTTCAAGGACTACCTGACACGTTCTGTCTCCTAGAGATGAACGTACTTTGGGTACGAAAAGTGCAAAATCACAGAACAGCAGCAAAGGACCGTGTGAAGATGCAGGAGGAAACAGGTACAAGAGTACCTGTATCCACAGTAAAACGAGTCCTATATCAACATAACCTGAAAGGCCGCTCAGCAAGGAAGAAGCCACTACTCCAAGACCACCATAAAAAAAGCCAGACTACGGTTTGCAACTGCACATGGAGACAAAGATTGTACTTTTTGGAGAAATGTCTTCTAGTCTGATGAAACAAATAGAACTGTTTGGCCATAAGACCATTGCTATGTTTTGAGGAACAAGGGGAGGCTTGCAAGCCGAAGAACACCATCCCAACTGTGAAGCATGGGGAATGCAGCATCATGCTGTGGGGGTGCTTCGCTGCAGGAGGGATTGGTGCACTTCACAAAATAGATGGCATCATGAGGAGAAAAAATTGTGGATATATTAAAGCAACATTAAGACAGTCAGGAAGTTAAAGCTTGGTTGCAAATGGGTCTTCCAAATGGACAATGACCCCAAGCTTACTTCCAAAGTTGTGGCAAAATGGCTTAAGGACAACAAAGTCAAGGTATTGGAGTGGTCATCACAAAACCCTGACCTCAATCCCATAGAAAATGTGTGGGCAGAACTGAAAAAGCTTGTGCGAGCAAGGAGGCATACAAACCTGACTCAGTTACACCAGCTCTGTCAGGAGGAATGGGCCAAAATTCACCCAACTTATTGTGGGAAGCTTGTGGAAGGCTACCCGAAACGTTTTGCTGTGGATATAGATACTTTTGTACCCGTTTCCTCCAGCATCTTCACAAGGTCCTTTGCTGTTGTTCTGGGATTGATTTGCACCTTTGTCACCAAAGTACATTCATGTCTAGGATACAGAACGAGTCTCCTTCCTGAACGGTATGACGACTGCGTGGTCCCATGGTGTTTATACTTGCGTACTATTGTTTGTACAGATGAATGTGGTACCTTCAGGCATTTGGAAATTGCTCCCAAGGATGAACCAGACTTGTGCAGGTCTACAATTGTCTTTTCTGAGGTATTGGCTGATTTAAATTTTCCCCATGATGTCAATCAAAAAGAGGCACTGAGTTTGAAGGTTGGCCTTGAAATACAGCCACAGGTTCACCTCCAATTGACTGAAATTATGTAAATTAGCCTATCAGAAGCTTCTAAAGCCATGACATAATTTTCTGCATTTTTCCAAGCTGTTTAAAGACAGTAAACTTAGTGTATGTAAACTTCTGACCCACTGGAATTGTGATACAGTGAAATAATCTGCCTGTAAGCAATTGTTGGAAAAATTACTTGTCATGCACAAAGTAGGTGTCCTAACCGACAAACTATAGTTTGTTAACAAGAAATTTGTGGAGTGGTTGAAAAATGAATTTTAATGACTCCAACCTAAAAGTATGTAAACTGACTTCAACTGTACATTTTTATTTCAAAATGTTAGGAGAGCTGATAAGTGATCCACCCCTTTGCTTGACAGACTTGCTTCTCTGCTTTTTGTCAATGTCATCTGGTGACGGTTGGAATGCATTATTGACTATTTTAAAGAAGAAAATGAACTGCTTCAACCTAGTCATCTGGCAGTAGTTTACCTGCCATACACCTTTCATGTGGAGTTTTAGTGTATTCCAGCATTTTTACAGGTTCTTAAGTCATTAAAACGTATTGTGCCGTTACAGTAAAACATCTACATTAAGAAAAAAATCTAAATGCTGTAACTAAATATCTTTGTTATTAGCAATCTGTATAGCCAATATAGAAAACGCCCATTTATAAATGTGAATCCTGTAAGACAATTGACAGTCATCTTAATTATTATTTTAGCATTCAAAACTGTACTCAACGAGACACTAAATTATAAAGCCTGGGCTATAGAATTAGTCGTAATCGTAGTCCTAAAATATTTTGAAAAGGAAAGAAAGTCTCACCGGTCAAGAGGTTTGTACTCGTGCTGTATTCAGAACGGCTGCTGACGTCATTCCTACACTCCATGAGAATTGTGCTGTCGATCTTCTCTATTTATCATTAGTTCAATACAGTTATAGGAAACAGTGAACATTTGGTTTAATTTATTCTCAAACTATATCGAAGGGGGAAGAAATAACCCTTCTGGCCACCCTAACAGCAAGAACAGAAAGCATTGGGCGGGTTTGTTTTGCGTTTCCGTGGGTGAATGTTTCAATTGAATGGTCTAAAATGTACAAACACTGGCCGTGGAAAATGAACTCGCCCATTCTCGTCAAGGGAAAATGGGTGGGGCGTGGGGAGCACGGGCTAGGTAAATGTTACTTTTCAGCCACAGATAAGTGACGTCAGAACCTGTGGTCATTGGCGCCACCTGGAGGCAAATACAGAGTAAATAGAAAACAAAAAAATACAGGGCAAACATAACTGCAAATGATTAAACAAATGCAAAAACTATAGTAAGATTAATCCAAGGTGGTCAGTTGCACCTCGTCAAGGTGGTTGGCTGAGCGTCTTCTACTCCTCTCTGACCTTGCCGAAGCATCTTTGTTTGAAAACACAATCAATCCCTTACTTTCCACACTTTATTAAAATCAACAGAGCTACTGGCTCAACCAAAGTACCACTTAAAAAGGTTGTGGACATCATTATAATATGCTAAACAGACAGGTTGAATAAACTCTTCCTAGATTGTCAGGAGGTGCGGTGTGGCTTGAGGTACCTCCTCCATGTGTCAATATCTCACTATGCCAAAGATGAGAACAAAGCATGTCAGGTGTGAGGCTAAAGCACACCTGAAAGGTCAAAGTACAACATTCTGAAACCATTTAGGCCACCAGATGTGGCAAAGTGGACTAGTCTGACAAGGTGATAGTCATAAGAAATTTACCAATGACAGAAATGTATTGCGAGTGGAAACTTGAATATTTTAAGCATTCTGTGCACTTCTGGCACACGTTTACCGTGAACACTGGCTGTACCTGCTTTAGTTACAGTTTTAGTCAGTGGCCAAGCAGGCTACTGTGGCTATTTGGGCATATAATGTAGGCCTATCAGAAGTGTTTACCAACAAAACCAATGGAAAAAATGCACCCCATAACATTTTACCATGTAAATAGCTATTGATTTCTATGATATAGCGCTTCATGAGTTGTGTGGGAGTATACAGCTGGTTAGTGGGCATTGCAAAAGGCTCTTTTGTAGCTCTAGACTCGCCTTATCTCCCCCACACAACTCACTCTAGCTATAACATATTTAAAATAACCTACCAAGTTGTTGACCATATGAAGAGAGTACAGCATTAGATAAATAGGCTTGTTCAGGCTGTTGTTTACAGGCTTGTTGTGTAGGTGCAAGTTAAGACTAAACTTACCAGTTCCTTTGTCATGTATCAACCACAGGAGTTTGGTGACACCTTAATTTGGGAGAACGCACTCTAGGTAATGACTGGAGCGGAATAAGTGGATGCTTTCCAGGTGTTTGATGCCATTCTATTTGCTCCATTCTGGCCATTATTATGGGCCGTCCTCCCCTCACAAGCCTCCTGTGGTATCAACCTGGCAATATGCTAAACCTATTGTGCAGAATGCTAGGGAATCGGACCATGACTATGTCTAGGTCTCCCTTTTCATTTGTTGTTTAGGCATTAATGTTTTTTTTGTTTGTTTTTAAATTGTAGTTTGCAGATAGTCTAGTTTTGTGAGAGACGATAAACAATAACCATACAGACAGTGACTCTAACATTCCAACTATGGAGACAAACAATGACACTTTATGATGACTCAATACAACATTATATACCGATGCACTCGTTCAACAAATTAAAAATTAGATTTGCTTTAAGTTATATTCAAAAGTGCTGATCTGTTGCTTCAATCACATTAAAAGGGAATATGTTTAAGTAAAGAGTAAGCTAATTGGGCAACTATATAGTGATTTGAAGTTCATTCTCTTAGCCCACTGGGCACACCAGGTAATTTCAACATGGTAATGTGGGTAATATTTGGTGGAGACGTTGATCAATGAGTTTCACCCACTCTAAAATACAGCCAGAAGTTTGGGAATTCAACAATGTGTTTCACTATGCTTTCAACCATATAAAAGCACAACCAAATTCCAATGGAAAAACAGTCTGATTTTTGGTTTAGTTGTCATCTAAAATGTGTCATCACTGCACTTTCAACCATTGTGCTTTAAAAGTTCAAATGGGAATACAATGTCAGATATTTTGTATTTATACAACTTACATTTTATCACTGTGCTTCCTTAATCTATATAATAGTACAACCAAATGACCTGGATTGCAGTTGAGATTATATTAAAAGTACATAGTCCAAGTGAGCAATGCTGTTCGGGATTCTGCACAGATTATTATAGCAATTGTGAAGATCTCCACAGACCTGTGACATTTGACAGTCTGCTGTTCCCACATGCTTCAAGAGGGCCACCATTGTTCCTGTTCCCAAGAAAGCTAAGGTAACTGAGCTAAACGACTACCGCCCCGTAGCACTCACATCCGTCATCATGAAGTGCTTTGAGAGACTAGTCAAGGACCATATCACCTCCACCCTACCTGACACCCTAGACCCACTCCAATTTGCTTACCGCCCAAATAGGTCCACAGACGATGCAATCTCAACCACACTGCACACTGCCCTAACCCATCTGGACAAGAGGAATACCTATGTGAGAATGCTGTTCATCGACTACAGCTCGGCATTCAACACAATAGTACCCTCCAAGCTCGTCATCAAGCTCGAGACCCTGGGTCTCGACCCCGCCCTGTGCAACTGGGTACTGGACTTCCTGACGGGCCGCCCCCAGGTGGTGAGGGTAGGCAACAACATCTCCTCCCCGCTGATCCTCAACACTGGGGCCCCACAAGGGTGCGTTCTGAGCCCTCTCCTGTACTCCCTGTTCACCCACGACTGCGTGGCCACGCACGCCTCCAACTCAATCATCAAGTTTGCGGACGACACAACAGTGGTAGGCTTGATTACCAACAACGACGAGACGGCCTACAGGGAGGAGGTGAGGGCCCTCGGAGTGTGGTGTCAGGAAAATAACCTCACACTCAACGTCAACAAAACTAAGGAGATGATTGTGGACTTCAGGAAACAGCAGAGGGAACACCCCCCATCCACATCGATGGAACAGTAGTGGAGAGGGTAGCAAGTTTTAAGTTCCTCGGCATACACATCACAGACAAACTGAACTGGTCCACTCACACAGACAGCATCGTGAGGAAGGCGCAGCAGCGCCTCTTCAACCTCAGGAGGCTGAAGAAATTCGGCTTGTCACCAAAAGCACTCACAAACTTCTACAGATGCACAATCGAGAGCATCCTGGCGGGCTGTATCACCGCCTGGTATGGCAACTGCACCGCCCTCAACCGTAAGGCTCTCCAGAGGGTAGTGAGGTCTGCACAACGCATCACCGGGGCAAACTACCTGCCCTCCAGGACACCTACACCACCCGATGCTACAGGAAGGCCATAAAGATCATCAAGGACATCAACCACCGAGCCACTGCCTGTTCACCCCGCTGTCATCCAGAAGGCGAGGTCAGTACAGGTGCATCAAAGCTGGGACCGAGAGACTGAAAAACAGCTTCTATCTCAAGGCCATCAGACTGTTAAACAGCCACCACTAACATTGAGTGGCTACTGCCAACACACTGTCAATGACACTGACTCTACTCCAGCCACTTTAATAATGGGAATTGATGGGAAATGATGTAAATATATCACTAGCCACTTTAAACAATGCTACCTTATATAATGTTACTTACCCTACATTATTCATCTCATATGCATACGTAGATACTGTACTCTATATCATCGACTGCATCCTTATGTAACATGTATCACTAGCCACTTTAACTATGCCACTTGGTTTACATACTCATATGTATATACTGTACTCGATATCATCTACTGTATCTTGCCTATGCTGCTCTGTACCATCACTCATTCATATATCCTTATGTACATATTCCTTATCCCCTTACACTGTGTATAAGGCAGTAGTTTTTTTGGAATTGTTAGTTAGATTACTTGTTCGTTATTACTGCATTGTCGGAACTAGAAGCACAAGCATTTCGCTACACTCGCATTAACATCTGCTAACCATGTGTATGTGACAAATAAAATTTGATTTGATTTGATTTGCATGCCATCTTGAGCATGCAAACTTTCTATGATTACATTAGAAAACATTTATAATTTTCTTACCTCATGATGCCATCTATTTTGTGAAGTGCACCAGTCCCTCCTGTAGTAAAGCATCCCCACAATATGATGCTGCCACCCTCGTGCTTCACAGTTGGGATGGTGTTCTTCGGGTTGCAAGCATCCCCCTTTTTTTATCCAAACATAATGGTCATTATGGCCAAACAGTTCTATTTGTTTCATCAGACCAGAAGACATTTCTCCAAAAAGTATGATCTTTGTCCCTATATGCAGTTGCAAACCGTAGTCTGGCTTTTTTATGGCGGTTTTGGAGCAGTGGCTTCTTCCTTGCCGAGCGGCCTTTCAGCTTATGTCGATATAGGACTCGTTTCCTCCAGCATTTACACAAGGTCCTTTGTGGTTGTTTTGGGATTGATTTGCACCTTTCTCATCATCTCGAGGAGATGGCACACGTCTCCTTCCTTAGCGGTTTGACAGCTGTGTGGTCCCATGGTGTTTATACTTGCACACCATTGTTTGTACAGATGAACGTGGTACCTTCAGGCATTTGGAAATTGCTCCAAAGTGTGAACCAGACCTGGAGGTCTACAAAAGCAAATTCTGAGGTCTTAGCTTATTTCTTTTGATTTTTCCGTGATGTCAAGCAAAGAGCCACTGAGTTTGAAGGTAGGCCTTGAAATACATCCACAGGTACACCTCCAATTGACTGAAATTACATTAGTCTATCAGAAGCTTCTAAAGCCATGACAATTTTCTGGATTTTTCCAAGCTGTTTAAAGGCACAGTTAACTTAGTGTATGTAAACTTCTGACACACTGGAATAAGTGAAATAATCTCTGTAAACAATTGTTGGAAAAATTCAGTGTCATGCACAAAGTAGATGTCCTAAACGACTTGCCAAAACTATTGTTTGTTAACAAGAAATTTGTGAAGTGGTTGAAAAACTAGTTTTAATGACTCCAACCGAAGTGTATGTAAACTTCCAACTTCAACTGTAGCTAACAGTATGCTTTAACTTGCTGACAAAATTAGAAACTTTTAATATATGAATATAGCTAGCTAGTCTATTTTACCCGTATACATGGATGGACGCTTCTCCCTCTGTCACAGATGCAATCCTGAGACTTGTGTTTTATACAATAGCCTTGTGTGTTCTCTTCGACTCCCTTTGCATATTTTCAATCAAACGGCAGAATTTACTCAGCGGTCATACTTGTTAGGGTTGCGTCAATTCGAATCTGGTATCAGGATAAATATGACATTGAGTCACCGATTGTATACCATGTATTTTTTATTAGCGAAGCAATAAGTGGTAAATGCAATTTTCGTATATACGGGCTCTCCGTCACACCTCGCAAGGCAAACAGAGAACTGACTTGTTCCTGACAAAGATATTATAATATACTCTGACAGAGGTAGTTCCTGCTTCCGAGCCGGCCTATCACAGAGTATAGACTGGGCGTGGTTTAGACTCACCCAGCCTATCGTTGATTGTTGGCGCACGAGCTGGTACCAGCCCCCGGGCGCTCCAGCGGTCAGTCGTTGTAGAATATACAGTTATCAGGCACCTGTTATCTAACAAAAGACCATTTGTTCTCGCAACACTACGTTCTGAATGTGCCCCCCCCCAACAACTCATTGCACAGTTCCTGTCTTCATGTTATTCTGTATTTTTCCATCATGAGAAAGGCCCATGGCCCTGAAACTGTTAACAATGTCTCAAGTCAGCTATGTTGCATACAACATACATCCACACAAGCCAACAGCAAATAATATTCTATCACATATGATATGGTAAGGGCTATAGTGTATAACACAGAACCTCACATACTCTAATTCCACGGGGCATTCCAATGATTTCAAAACTCGGTCCTCCAGAAAGTGGATATAACACTTTTGCGGTTCTACTAGGTGAGATCTTTAAAAAAGTTGCATTAGAAAGGATTACCTATACATACTGACCAGCTCATGTTATAGACAGAAGCGTGCTACATGGCAGACCAATCCGAACTCAACTCTCGGGTTGTCCGGCCCGTTCATTATCTCAGCCAATCATGGCTAGTTGGAAGATTCCTGACATTTTCTGTGGCTAAACCCGACTAGGCTCATAATTTAACAATTGTAGACCATCTGTAAATACAAATACAAGTTTTTAACAAGGCACATGAAAGATCACATGTTCTAGAAGGAATTTTTGCCCCCCCCTCAAAAAAAAAACTTTCAAATGGCTCTCCTGTCAAGGAGTGACAGATGCATAGTTTCCTGAAATTAGTCACATTTGGTACAGACCAAAAATCTTGGGAATGTTGAAATCAAGTCCACTCTGGACTGCACAAAAAAATTGTCACTGTCAGTCCATGCTTAGTAGATAAACCCTACCTGGTTACATTTCTATTTTACTTTATTTGCAAGTCAAGCACCGATCATCATGTCACAAGCGTATGAATAAGGCACCTAAAATTGTATAAAAATAAATACAAAATGTCTGGAAAATAAAATGGTTTGATGGAAACATGGCTAATGTTACCAAAAGCAAAGGAAAGCATTAATGATCAAAGTTTTAGGGATGCTGGGCCATGTTGACTCCAATGCTTCCCACAGTTGAGCCAAGTTGGTTGTTCTTTGGGTGGTGGACCATTGTTGATACACTTGGGAAACTATTAAGCATGAAAAACCCAGGAGCGTTGCAGTTCTTGACACACCCAAACTGGTGCTCCTGGCATCTACTACCATCATAGTTTGGGATTTTTTTGCTCACACTGGCACATATCGGACTGCTAATACAGGACTATTAAAGGCCCAGTGCACTACTTTTGTGAAAGTATCACCCCCAGGTGCAGTGTTGCCAGTTTAGCGACAGTCGCTATATTTAGCAACTATTCAGACACCTCTATCAACAAATTGTTTAAAAAACGACTAGCGACAAATCTAGTGACTTTTTCTGGTGTTATTGGAGACTCTGACGTGAAAGCACATATCGTTCTTACTCTTCTCAGCGAGTGTTTGCCGTGGGCCCCATCCCAAAGCACTCACAGGTGGTCCAGTCCTCACGCAGCAGTCCCTCCCAGCTTTGCAGTCAGAACAGGAGATGTTCACCCCCTCCATGTCCAGATCGCTGGCTGATCCCGCCCTGGCTTACATAAAAACATATTTTTAATAAATAACCTGAATTAGGGCCAGACTAGTTTCAATAATTCTCACATTGCCATTTATTTTATTACATTGTCTCTTTTTGGTCCATTTAGATTGTTAATGTAGATTGTATACAAACAAATGTAAAAATTGTTATGGTTAAAAATGTGTTTTACTGTGATTTGTTGTAGGCTCCTAAGTGGACCATAAGGTTAAAAACCTAACCAAATTAAGAAAATGACTAAATAAAAAAACGAAGTAACTCTGCCAGAGTGTGTCTCTTTTGCCGGTCCCAAGAATCGACAGAAGTTCATTTGTAGTTCTAAACATATTTAGGCTGTTTTTACTCACTTTTTGTCTCTCCCACGACGTTATTCTTCTCTACAGCATCCATCACAGTTACATGCACATGGCCAATTATGCAAATTAGGCAATGACATAATTTAGTGACTTATAGGACAGCCAATAGCTACTTTCCTTACTGAGGAGTTGGCAACAATGCCCAGATGCTTCTGCAGCTACGACTAACATACACCGTTCAAAGGCACTTAAATGTTTTTGTCTTGCCAATTCACCCTCTGAATGGCACACGTCCACACGCCAGTACCTCAAGGCTTAAAAATCCTTATTTAACCTGTCTCCTCCACGTCATCTTCACTAATTGAAGTGGATTTAACAGGTGCCATCAATAAGGGATCATAGCTTTCACCTGGATTAGTATCACCCCCAGGTGCATCTGGTCAGTCTGTCATAGAAAGAGCAGGTGTTCCTAATGTTTTGTACACTGTGTATAGCATCATGTTTTCTCTAATACGAGTGCTGTACGAACCTTAAGTTCTCACATTACAAGAGTTCTCACATTCTGGCAACTCTATTTATGCCATAACGTTTCCTTCCAGCGCGTTCGTCTCTCCTCCGCTATTTCCGCTAAACTTGTCACATGACAGATAAAAAATCCTGGCATAAGTATTCATTTCACAGTCTTTCTGTTATCATTCAAAAAAGACAGGCTATTCCATCCTCCGATTACGACAGGAGGTTAAAATGTTAGCATGCCTTCAATTCGACAAGAATGTGTGATATTTGAGGAACGTATATGTAGCAGACGCAGTAACGTGCAAGAAAACAGGAGTTCTAACAATTTTGGGGGACGACGACTCCCAACTCAATCACGGGATATCCTGCTAATTTAACGGGAGCGAATAGTTTATCTAGGCCTACGAAAGAGGAGAAAAGTACATTTTCAAGGGAAATGTAATGCTAAAAACAATGTCTGAACCAGATAAAAAGGAAATCACTCCAGAAGAGGCGCCGGAAAATGGAAAGGGGATAAGAAACAGTGGAAATGCATCTGAAACTGGGAACAGAAAGACAAAGGGTGTAAGTGATATTTTGTAGGATATTGCTGACGTATCACCTATCGGTGCTCCGTTACATTTCCAAGTCGATACATTATATAGTATTTTCTTTCTGTCATTGTCTCATCACATGACCTCCTACTTAAGTTGTTTGCGTTCGTGCAGAGTACGGTATGTGCATAGTTTTATAAACTATTGCCCTGGGCTACTGTAGGCTTTCTTTTTTCTTTAAAAAAAAATCATGATAATAATGCATGAAATAGTCATGCACCAACTTTAGGCTCTCTTACTGGCGTGGCAATAATGCGTTTTGTCACAGCCAACACACCACGCGTGTTTTCCTTTAACGTTTATATTATACATGTCATCAACATGTTTGTTTGCCTATATTGGGCGGAGCCTTTTCCCCTTGAAATTAGAATTTTGGTTCATTACACACTAACGTTACTTAATTATCTTCAGTTGATTGTGTTGCCTTGACACTTGTCAGCCTATGTACATAATGCATAGTCAATGTCCCTATTTGCTTTACTGATATCAAGGATCCCATGGATTCATATGATCATATATTGTACCAATTGCATGACTTGACCAGTTGGATCACACACTTCATTTTTTATCCAGCGCCTCTATTTTTCAAGCGTCTTCGAGTGGTTGTGCTGACTTGGAATCACAGTTTTACTTTTTTACATGGACAGGTGGGTGCTGGTCCTAGATCAGCATTCCTACCTTGAGACACTTTATACATAAAATAAACCTATAGACACTACTGTTTTGTATTATCTAGATATGGCTATGATATACCAAAGGTTTTATTTGCGTAGAGTATTCACTGGCTGCTTTTATTGTCTGTGGGGGTGTTCCAGGATTTTGACCTTGCAGCAGTGTACGTGTCAGACGCCCAGTATAACAGGAACATCTTTTTTGACACAACACCTCAAGCTATAAGGTAGGTAGAGATGGTTATGTTTAATGATGTTAGGTTATAGTTGCCAGAGCATTCAACTGGTTGAATTTATCGAAATAGACAGAGCATGTATTAGAATAAATACAAATAGATAGAATCTTGTCACTTGTAGCTTAAGGATAGCATTAGCGGTAGTCCTGCTATCATAGGCCATATTTGTGTGTGTGTGTGTGTGTGAGGAACAGATGAAAAAAAGAAGACAACCCTCTCTCTGACTATCTATGTTTGAAGATATTGGATAATTCCGTTGAAATATGGATTCTGGTTGTTGCTTTTCTTCCACAGATTGTATCTGCTCTATAACCATTGGGGGTTGCAGATCCTGGTGTATGCCTTCATCCTAGTGGACCTGGCTTTGGCCATCTTTGAAGACCCAGCAGTTGTCCCTCTGCCAATATGGGTAGATATCCACAATGATATTCCTCTCAACTTGGTGTAATTCTCAGTCTTTTAAAATGCCAATGTTTTGGGCTAGAGATAATGAAACATCCCAAGCAGTATGAAGGAATTATTGTCTCTTGAAATCGTTACTAATAACCCTGTTTCTTTAGGCTTGTTGTATTGCTGTTTTAAATATATCCACAGTTGTATTATGTGTAGCACTGTGTGTGACCTCTGTTTTGTGATGAGAGTACCAGGGTCGTGTTTATTAGGCCTAGGGCACATTGCAGAAATGTTCTGAAACTGAAATGTTCTCATTGGACAAGGTCACGTAGCCCCCCCCCCCTGTTTCAAAGCATTTTTTTCCCTTGTTTGCACCAAATGAACACCTGGTCAAACTGGGTTGAATTGCTAACAATTGGTTGTACATATGCAATCTTTTACTGAATTGATAGCAGGCCCACATTGTTTTTGTCTCCCTCAGGTTACCTCAGTGATCGAGCTTGTCTGTCTGGCAGCCTTCACTGCTCGGCTTGTGCACTACGCCAAAGTCATTCCCCGGGAAAGGTTTTGGAAAGACCCCAAGAACATCTGCATCTTTGCCATCATTTTGGTAGGCGCAACTCAAATAATGGAATTATTTTTAGGTGCAGGAATAAAGCACAGGGGAACAGCAATATTCCGCAGACCTCATATTTCTTATCTGTATTATTTTTCAGCCCAGTCCTGGTGTACTCAAGTTTAGGGAGTGTGTATTACCCTCATGTTCTTTAGTGGAATACAATATAGTACAATACAACTTTATTTGTCCAACTACTACATTGGAAATGCCTTGTCTGCTCTGCTCTCTCCTACCTCTCCTCACAAGACACGAACACTAGGGTCATTGTGATCCAGTGCTTTTGATTCAGTGTGCATATCTCTGTGTAGGTACAGGTACCGGAATAATAAATTGTAATTTATTAGAATTATTTTTATCCGGCGACAGCTTATACATATTCTGTATATATGAACAATACTGGAATCCAACACAAAAGCAAGGTATTGCTAACATTTATTAGTCTTGGGTCGTTGAAAGAAATCGTTTACTACTTTGGCCAAGAAGGAGTTGGGAAACCTACCCAGTGACTGTCAGTGTAGCAGAATTTGAAGGAACTGTATGACAAGTTGAGAATGTGCTGAGAAGTACTTTGCACACTGTTGTGAAACAACCTTTAGCCCGAAGTTTCCCTGTGTCAGGGATTCTCAACTCCTAGTTACTTCCTAGTCTTAACACTATGACTCAGTTTGATTCAGAATAAACAAATGACTCATTTTGAATGCAATGTTGGACACCGCTAACTCCTGTATTGACCATGTATGCAAACATGTATTGATAGATATAGGTGGTAAAACATATTTCAATATAAATTGCATGACTGGGGTGGTGTTGACTCTTGATTGAGCAGTGTGTGGAAAAGTGGAGCCCAATTTTGGAATTGGTCTAGCTTCAAGCCGTCATGCTGCTTGAAGCTAGACTCAATTCCAACTTCCAACACTGGGCTCCAATTTAGGAAGTTTGAGAATTGCTCTGAAATAATCCAAAATGCTGAATTGCAAATCAACCACTAGCCATTACACTCACCCGCTTCAGGATTGGATAGATGGAAACAATATGGCTACAATACAATTGCCACACTAAATCTATACAATTTACTTTGGTCTCCAGGAGTCGTTAGAAGCATACAACTTTGAATAACTACTCCCAATACAATTAAAGAAACGGGGTAATAATTGACATTATTCTCCTCCTCAGCTCTCTCTTGTTGACATGATCATTTATGGGGCGTTGAAAGCCAGTGGTTTCTACGCTGTCCGCTGGTCGCGGGTACTGAGGCCCCTCCTACTGGTCAATATCACTGAGGGAAGACAGGTAAAGTCTGTCTGTCACCCACATCATCTTCCCCCTGATTCAGAGGGGTTGGGTTAAATGCAGAAGACACATTTCAGTTTAATGCATTCAGTTGTACAACTGACTAGGTATCCCCTTTCTGTCACTCACATTCTCTCTTCCTTCCTCTAGCTCCGGAGAGCATTCCGAAGCATCCGGAACGCACTGCCTCAGATCCTCTATGTCTTCCTGCTCTTCATGTTCAGTGTGCTCATGTTCTCACTCATGGCCCTCAAACTCTTTGGAAAAAGGTAAGTCAGAATCAGGAATTGTAGTCATATGGGCATGTCTGCCAGCATTGTAAAATCTCGGACAGGGGTGACCATTTTGTCTGCAGAGGCCTGGTCTGAATGCAGGCCTTTATTCCAGCCAAGCATTAACCCTGGGATGCATAGTAAACATGGCGCCCCAAGAATGCATATGCCTGGTCAAAATGACCCGATATTGTAATATCTGTGTTTGATACACATGGGTCTAAAATATGATCAATTTTGAGGAACATAATTGTCTTGAGTGATGATTTGGGCCTTTTTATTATTTTAGACGTTTAACTGCTCTTCAACAGTTTGATACACATTCCAATGATAACATTATGAAATTCCATAATGGCTATTGAAAATATGAACATATTTTTCTTACAATCGTTCTTACAATCAAAGTTTCACATTCAACCTTTTAATGTGAAGAACCAAATAAAACCACCTTAAGCACGTTTTGTAATATTTCAAAACATTCAAAGTTCATCAATATTAATGACAACACTAACAGTTGTGAATTTAGAAAACATTGAACACTAAAAGGAACAACGTTTGCGTGTGTGATGCTTTCTTATGCTGTCTTAGTCCATGCATTTGTTATAAACAACAAGCATGTGACTGTGCTCTTTGCAGACAGGTGTGTTGCACTGAGAACACCAGCAGCTGACTTTTCTATCCTTTGCGCTTGGGCAGAGCTGGCACCTCTTCTGGACCTGGCAGCTCTGAGTGGTGGTGGCATGGCTCTCTCATCACCCTACAGCTTTCCATTGCCTCAGTTCATCTGTGGAGATGGGAGAACCTTCCAGAGGGACAACCATCTCTGCAGCACTCCACGAATCAGGCCTTTTATGGTAGTGGCCAGACGGAAGCCACTCCTCAGTAAAAGGCACATGACAGCCCGCTTGGAGTTTGCCAAATTGGCACCTAAAGGACTCTCAGTAATGAGAAACAAGATTCTCTGGTCTGATGAAAACAATATTGGACGGAATGCCAAGCGTCACGTCTGGAGGAAAACTGCTCATCCACTGTGACGCAATCGCTGGGTATGAACCTTCCTCTACAGTTTGCTAGGAAAAGGTCCCCACATACCGGAAGGTTGCCAGGTGGTCCGTTGCCTCTCTGAACACTGGTCCTCTTGTCATCAAGCCTCCGGTAGCGACGGATATCCTCATATCTTCCGACCGACATGGTGGCCTTATACATTGGATTCTGCAGTGGATCCAAAAATAGCTCCCTTGTTGAGACATCCCACCTGTTCTCCATGCCGGAAAGGAGGGTTAAACCAATAAAGGCCTTTAGTTCTTTGTTGACTTCTCTACACTCTGTCCCTTTTGCTGTCGCTCTTCTCCGTCCTTCTAAATTTGTACACTTTTGGACCTCCTCAATGATGTTGTCACTAATAAACAGCTCCCAGGCAGCTTTTGGTGACACAACTGTTGACCCCGGCACATGCCCTGGGCAGCTCCTCAGTGTGTGTGTGTGTGTGTGTGTGTGTGTGGAGGGGGGGTGTTCACTCCAGTAAGACCCCTTTTTACTCACTCTCCTCCTCAGAGGAGTCCTGCCCATCTGTAGAATCTTCTAGGACAGCTGGACTACCAGGTGCATCCACAATTCCAAATTTGCCCACAGGCACATAGTCTGTGCCATCTGAATTGGATACCTCTGAGTCAGAGGCACAAATGGCTTCCTCATCCAGCATCTGTAAAACCATTTTGATTGTACAGTTGAAGTCAGAAGTTTACATGCACTTAGGTTGGAGTCATTAACTCATTTTTCAACCACTTCACAAATGTGCTGTTAACAAACTATAGTTTTGGCAAGTCGGTTAGGACAATCTACTTTTTCCAACATTTGTTTACTGACAGATTATTTCACTTATAATTCACTGTATCACAATTCCAGTGGGTCAGAAGATTACATACACTAAGTTGACTGTCTTTAAACAGTTTGGAAAATTCCAGAAAATGATGTCATGGCTTTAGAGGCTTCTAGAAGGCTAATTGACATCATTTGAGTCAATTGGAGGTGAACCTGTGGATGCATTTCAAGGCCTAACTTCTCAAACTCAGTGCCTCTTTGCTTGTCATCATGGGAAAATCAAAAGAAATAAGCCAAGAGCTCAGAAAAATTGTAGACCTCCACAAGTCTTGTTCGTCCTTGGGAGCAATTTCCAACGCCACATTCATCTGTACAAACAATCGTACGCAGTATAAACCCCATGGGACCACACAGCTGTCATACCGCTCAGAAAGGAGACACGTTCTGTCTCCTAGAGATAAATGTGCTTTGGTGCGAAAAGTGCAAATCAATCCCAGAACAACAGCAAAGGACCTTGTGAAGTTGCTGGAGGAAACGGGTACAAAAGTATCTATATCCACAGTAAAACGAGTCCTATATCGACATAACCTGAAAGGCCACTCAGCAAGGAAGAAGCCACTGCTCCAATACCGCCATTAAAAAAGCCAGACTACAGTTTGCAACTGCACATGGGGACAAAGATCGTACTTTTTTGAGAAATGTCCTCTGGTCTGATGAAACAAAAATAGAACTGTTTGGCCATAATGACCATTGTTATGTTTGGAGGAAAAAGGGGCAGGATTGCAAGTCGAAGAACACCATCCCAACTGTGAAGCACGGGGGTGGCAGCATCATGTTGTGGGGTGATTTGCTGCAGGAGGGACTTGTGAACTTCACAAAATAGATGGCGTCATGAGGTGGGAAAATGATGTGGATATATTGACGCAACATCTTTAGACATCAGTCAGGAAGTTAAAGCTTGGTTGCAAATGGGTTTTCCAAATAGACAATGACCCCAAGCATACTTCCAAAGTTGTGGCAAAATGGCTTAAGGAGAACAAAGTCAACGTATTGGAGTGGCCATCACAAAGCCCTGACCTCAACCCTATAGAAAATGTGTGGGCAGAGCAGAAAAAGTGTGCGAGCAAGGAGGCCTACAAACTTGACTCAGTTACACCAGCTCTGTCAGGAGGAATGGGCCAAAATTCACCAAACTTATTGTGGGAAGCTTGTGGAAGGCTACCTGAAATGTTTGACCCAAGTTAAACAATTTAAAGGCACTGCTACACTCAATTAGTATTTGGTATGTAAACGTCTGACCCACTGGGAATGTGATGAAAGAAATAAAAGCTGAAATAACTAATTCTCTCTCCTATTATTCTGACATTTCACATTCTTAAAATAAAGTGGTGATCATAACTGACCTAAAACAGGGATTGAATGTCAGGAATTGTGAAACTGAATTTAAATGTATTTTGCTAAGGTGTATGTAAACTTCCGACTTCAACTGTATGTCTGTCAACTTTCTTATGATCCTCCTTATGAAACTGTTTTTATTCAATGAGTTAAAAAGGAGAAATTAAAATGGTGATTAATGAACATTAAACACAATATATTTAATACATTTTATGAATTACTTCGTTTTTATTGTTGTAACAAATAAAAGTCAGTTTGACGAGTGGATTCCATAGGAAATACATACGGGTCATATTTGACCCACATATGGGGTTGGGAAGCAAAAACTCTTTACTTAAAAAATAAATGTAAAAAAACAGAACTAGGGTTAACAAGTTTGATTCAACTCCTATTCTATCAAGCCTTTTATTAGTTGAATCAGGCATGTTCGTGCTGGGTTGGAACAAAAGCTTGCACCCGTGCTGGTCTGGTCTAGTTGGCAAAGTTGCACTGAAAACTACCGTAGTTTCCTCTATAAGAGCAGGTCTAGAATCAGCTTTTATATCCCAATTCCCAAACCTAATCTTAACCATTAGAATGAAAAGCAGTGCTCTGAGGGGCTATGTCATCCTACACCGTCCGTGTGTGGTTAGTAGAGGACATCCATCCATACTTCCAGTTTGCAAAGAGGGAGGGGGCAAGGATCAAGTTGCCCTTAGACACTCATCCAGAGTAATTTTAAAGTTGTTTTTGGGGGGGCGGGGGGGGGCATTGTTGTTGGACATAATGCAAACCACATTTGTGCTGCTGCTTCCTCCCTAGGGGCCTTAAAACAATAGAGGGACGCCCCTATTTCACCAACTATCTGGAGATTGTCTTTGATCTCTATGTCCTAGTCACGACTGCCAACAGCCCGGATATCATGTGAGTACCCTGGGTACATTATCCAACCTTATTCCTTATGATTTTTATTATGAATTTATTTTTATGAAGTCTAGTAAGATTTGAATTCTTTTTAAAGCTAGAATCCTTCATTTAAAAAAATAACAAAGCTGGCACCCCACCTCTGTTTTGGTAAAAAGCTTAGAGGTGGGCTTGGAGAAATGTAACCACTGCCAAATTCATAGACAGAGCTATGGATGCAAGGGATGACCATCCACTATATCACAAATTATAGTTTTAACCGTGTTATGAGGCTAGACAGTGTGTTTTTACTCCAATGTTTGTAAACAAAATCTTAAATTTTGGGTTCTGATGGAGTATGACAGTTGGACTGAGCTCATCATGCATTTATCAGTTATTCTTTAAGAATCAATGGGTATTTATCATTCATTTATAAGTCAGAAAATGGATGTAGCATTTAAAGATTCTAGCTTTAACTGTATGACTTTTGATTTGTAGTGCAACTTTAAGTGCAAAGTTGCCTTTTGGCATGCCCCTTTATATACACACAGTGGCCAGTTTATTAGGGACACCCATATAGTACTGTGTCGGATCCCACTTTGCCTCCAGAACAGCCTGAATTCTTTGAGGCATGGAAATGTTGTTCAAGGGACCTAACGTGTACCAGGAAAACATTACCACACCACCACCAGCCCATACCTTTTGAAACCAAGCAGGATTGAGCCATGGACCCATGCTGCCTAGGACAAATCGTGACTCTGCCACCAACATGATGCAACAGGAACCTTGATTCGTTGGACCAGCCAATGTTTTTCCACTCAATTGTCCAGTGTTGTCGATCGTGTGCCCACTGGAGCCGCTCATTTTTGTTTTTAGTTGATAGGAATGGAACCTCGTGTTGTCTTCTGCTGCAATAGCCCATCAGTGTCAAAGACCGCCGAGTTGTGCGTTCTCGAGATGCCGTTCTGCACACCACTGTTGTACTGCTCCATTATTTACCTGTTGGTGGCTGGATGCACCATTCTCGGTAAACCTTAGACACTGTCGCTCATGAAAAGCCCAGGAGGACGGACATTTCTGAGATACTGGAACCGTCGCACCTAGTTCAATACCACGTTCAAAGTCGCTTAAGTCACTCGTTTTGCCATTCTAATGTTCAATCGAACAGTAACTGAATGTCTCTGCCTGCTTGATATAGCAAGCCACGGCCATGTGACTCCCTGTCTGTAGGAGCAAACCATTTCCGTGAAAGGGTGATGTACCTAATAAACCTACAACAATTTTGCTGGGAGTAGATTATACTTGCAATGATGGTGATACGAGTTGGGTTTTGCCTACTGAAGTTGAATACACGGGTTGTTAGTCGCTCTGGATAAGAGCGTCTGCAAAATACCTAAACTGTAAAATATCACAAGTAATTTAATTGTTTAATCTTTAATATATAGACACGTGGCCAAATATTTTTTTATTTTTGTCTTTATTTCCCTACGTAGGATGCCAGCGTACAACTTCAGCGTTTACTTTGCCGTGTTCTTCATCACCTATATCCTCATCAACACCTACATCTTCATGTCAGTGTTCCTGGCGGTCGTGTACAACAACTACAAAAAGTACCTGAAGGTAGAGTGGGCGGACAAGACAATGATATAAGCAATTTCTTCGCAGATTTAGTCAATTTGTTGGTTCTGATATGGTTTGTTTCATTTTGTGTAGAGCGTGTCTGAATGAGCGAGTTGAACGTCACTTTGATAGGTTGTTGCTTAAAGGTAGCTATTTTGAGTGCTTTTATGTGTTTATTCTGAAATTCAATATTGGTGACTTTTTAAAATGTAAGTAGCCTTGGCTTGTGTGAGATGGAATGGCTCCTGCTCCTGGCTCTGTAGATTAAGGCAGCTTGGTGTCTTACCTAACCTCAACCATTTGTGGGGAAAATGCTAAACTGAGACAAGATCAGTGTCTACAGGCAACTTTATCCTACTCCTATCCTATGTACCCAATCAGGAAGAAGTACGGAAGCTCGTCAGGGCCAAGAGGCACAAGATGGTGCGTGCCTTCGGTGTGCTGCAGGAGAGGAAGGGAGAGGAGGAGCCTGTGGTAAGCCAGGCCTGTTGGAACCAGCTTGTGCGGTTGGTCCAGCCGGACATCAGCAACGCCCACAGGGAGCTGCTGTGGAGCGTCTCCGACGACAACAACAAAGGCTGCATAGGTGAGTGGTTGGAGTCTACTTCACACAGAGACCCACACAAAGCTGTGTTACATGCTGAGTAAATTGCAGATGGACCTGGATAGGTGTTTAATATATCAGCTAACATCCACATCATATGATGTAGCCATTTGAAGCCCGAATTCCCAGTCACTGACATGGTACACAACCATTGGTTCATGCAATGCAATGCCTGCAATGTAGTTACCCTGGAACGTGACTGTAGTGTTACCCAAGATGACCAATGCAGCACCTGCTTTGTGCTGAAGCCTTAATTAATTTAATCCTTCCATCCACCTGTGCAGGGAAAGTGGCATTTGTTCAGCTTGCGGACCTTCTGAACATCCAGGTGATCATGATGAAGTCACGGCCTCACCCCCTCAAGACATGGCTCCCCTCTCTCTATCTCTCCTCCCCCAGTCGTCTCGTCTGCCGCATGGTCCAGCACAAGTGAGTGCAGCCAATGAGTGTAGATGTTACTCAGCAGACGTACAGGGAAGAGGTTTGGGGGAGCGTGTGAAAGTATCTGAAAGTAGACAGTGCCTTCGGAAAGTATTGAGACCCCTTGACCTTTTCCACATTTTGTTAGGTTACAGCCTTACTCTAAAATGTATTCAATTGTTTTGTTTTCTTCAATCTACACATAATACCCCATAATGACAAGGCAAAGACAGGTTTTTAGAAATGTTTGCTAATTTATTAAATGTAAATTACATATCATATTTTACATAAGAATTCTGACCCTTTACTCAGTACTTTGTTGAAGAACCTTTGGCAGCAATTACAATCTTGAGTCTTCTTGGGTATGCCACTACAAGCATGGCACACCTGTATTTGGGGAGTTTCTCCCATTCTTCTCAAGCTCTGTCAGGTTCGATGGGGAGCATAGCTGCACAGCTATTTTCAGGTCTCTCCAGAGATGTCCTGAGTGCCCTGGAGAAGGTTTTCAACAAGGATCTCTCTTCTTTGCTCTGTTAATCTTTGCTTCGATCCTGACTAGTCTCCCAGTCCCTGCCACTGAAAAACACCCCCACAGCATGATGCTGCCACCACCCTGCTTCACCGTAGGGATGATGCCAGGTTTCCTCCAGACGCATTCAGACCAAAGAGTTGAATTTTGGTTTCATCAGACCAGAGAATCTTGTTTCTCATGCTCTGAGAGTCTTTAGGTGCCTTTTGGCAAACTCCAAGCAGGCTGTCATGTGCTTTTTACAGAGGAGTGGCTTCCTTCTGGCCACTACCATTAAGGCCTGATAGGTGGCGTGCTGCAGAGATGGTTGTCCTTCTGGAAGGTTCTCCCATCTCCACAGAGGAACTCTAGAGCTCTGTCAGCGTGACCATCGGGTTCTTGGTCACTTACCTGACCGATTGCTCAGTTTGGCTGGGCGGCCAGCTCTAGGAAGAGTCTTAGTGGTATATAACTTCTTCCATTTTAAGAATGATGGAGGCCACTGTGTTTTTGAAGACCTTCAGTGCAGCAAACATTTTTTGGGCCCCTTCCCCAGATCTGTGCCTCAACACAATCCTGTCTCGAAGCTCTACGGACAATTTCCTTTGACTGCCAACTGTGGGACCTTTTTATATAGACAGAAGTGTGCTTTTCCAAATCTTGTCCAATCAATTAAATTTATCACAGGTGGACTCCAATCAAGTTGTAGGAACATCTCAGGGATGATGAATGGAAACAGGATGCACCTGAGCTCAATTTTGAGTCTCATAGCAAAGGGTCTGAATACTTATGTAAATAAGGTATTTCTGTTTTTAATTTTTAATAAATGTTCAAACATTTCTAAAAACCTATTTTTTGCTTTGTCATTATGGGGTATTGTGTGTAGATTGAGGATTTTTATGTATTTAATCCATTTTAGAATACGGCTGTAACGTAACAAAATGGGAAAGTATTCAGACCCTTTGACTTATTCCACAAGGCACTGTATATCTTTGTTTCTTTCCGTGTGTGTGTGATATCCAGGGCGTTCATGTACACCTATGACCTGATCATCCTGGTTAACGCTGTGTTCATCGGCCTGGATGAGGAGGACCCGTTGATAGCCAACGTAGAGTGGGCTTTCCTGGTTCTCTATCTCCTAGAGATCCTCCTCAAACTGTACAGCTTTGAACCGCGCGCCTTCTTCTCCAGACACCAGTTCTGGAATTGGTGAGAAGCCCAAGCATTTTTGTCCGGTTACTCGGGCAGCGATTTAAGCCTAGTCCTGGACTAAAAAGCATGCTTACTGAAGAATCCCATTGAGCTTGCTTTTTAATCCAGGACAAAACTCTATCTTAATCTGGGAAACCAACCCCTTGTGTTGGCAGTAGTAGTATACGTAGTATACATAGTATAATTTGTTGTTTTTCCTTCAAATACTTTGAGCATTTTGAGGGTCTGCACTTTTTTGACTTCCATTGTGTCAGGCAAGCTCAATCAAGAACAGCTGAAGTTGAAAGAAAAAAAAAACAGTACTATTTCAACCCATGTCTGCTCAATATTAGAAGTTTTATGTTCCCCTTACGCCATGTAGATGGAGCATCCCTAATTCTGTGACCAAGGCTTGCGTACTTAAGTGGTACTAGCTGATTAGGTATATGATGATTGAACTGCAATGAAAGGAGACCGTTTCTGCTTCGGTTTAAGTACTTGTGTAGTAATATCTTCCTCACCACTATGCACAGGTTTGACACCATCATTGTCATCACTGCCTTGATTGCTATGATCATCAATTCAGCACTGAAATTATGTAAGTAAAACCTAAATCTGTGTTAGGGAAGGGAAAACCAAAATGGGCAATGTTCCTGGACACAGACTAAACGTAGTCCTGGATTAGAATTCCATTAGATTCTCCATTTGAGCATGCTTTTTATTCCAGGATTAGGCATAATCTGTGTCCGGGGAAACTGGCCCAATATGTCTTTAAATCTAGCACATTGTGTTATCGATGACTTCCACTCTTTACTCACAAACAGTATATTTATTATTTCTTATTTTCTTTATTAAGGGCTCAGTAGCAGTGTGCCTACATTTCCGATTGTAGACCACTATGGCATTTGAGAACTTTTACTGTCATTGTTTATATTAAGGCAAATACAATATCCAACTTAACTGTCCATTTTTGTCTGCGGTTTGCTGTTCCTCATGAGCCACCCTCTGATGGCGGCTCATTGTTAATGCTGGCTGCTGTTGACATTGAGCTAACATTGAGGTTTTACGTTATTTCAACGCTGTGCTGGGGAGCAGGAGTGGAAGGTCACCTATAGTAACCCTCTCGTTTGTTTGTTGGAGTCATCCTATTGTTTCTGTTGCCCATAGGTCTTTGACCTTTTCATGTATTATTTTAAACCTATTGAATGAGTGGTCATCGTTATGTTTCATATTTGAAAATGAGCAAAAGTACAATGAAAGATAAAATGGTACTTTATTTATGTTTTTTTTTTATTGATGACTTCTGATAGAGACTCATCAATTAAATGATTGAAAATTCAGTATAGTATATAATGACATTGGTAGTGGGTGGCATACATTGGTGATGGATGAGGTGTTTCCTACTTTGAGGAGCTTGTTGAAAAGCGCTATAAATCAAACAACTGCTTCCTATGTTGACTTGGGATGCTGTTTATTTTCTTTGTCTTTTTTTCTTTATGCTGTCGATGGTGCCCTCTACTAACTTGCAGCGTAGAACACATGCATGTAAAAGAATTTAGCCCTCCGAGTCTGCCTGGCGTTCATGTTGTGATGTTCATGTGTTTTGTCCCAGCTGGAGGCTACACCAGCCGTCAGATCCTGGACATTGTGTTCATCCTGCGCATCCTGAGGCTTATACGAGTGGTGGACAACATCAAAAGGTGAGGAGGTCAAGGACTTCCTTTTCCTGTATGAGCTGTGTGTGTGTGTTTCAAACTTAAGATGTGAAACATTATCAAACCGTTTCCCTTAACTACCAGAGCTAGTATCTGCAGTAGCTACTGTGACAATTATTTTGCAGAAAGACCTATAGAAGTCATATGGTTGATTTTGATATTCTCATTCATGGACTTGGACGTGGAACTCTTCCTGATGTTCTTTCTCCCCTCAGGTTCCGTGCCATCATCAACACCCTCATCAAGATTGGACCAACGATACTCACCTTCGGACAGCTCATTGTCGTAAGTTGTTAGTGTGCAGTTAAGTTAAATTACACCAAGAAGTTTTTGTGTTTATTAATGATATTTATGTACTCTAAGTGTGACTCTATTCCTGCATATTGAGCTTAAAGTGCCAATCAGGAGTTGAAACGATACCAAAGTGTACTCCCCTCCACTGTTTCACTAAAAGGCTGAGGGATGGGGCTGGAGAAATGTAACCACTCTCAAATTCATAGACAAAGCTATGGATGCAAGGACTGACCATCCATGAAATTGTAATTATAGTTGTAACCATGTTTTGAGCCTATATGGTGTTTTACATCTACTTTGTTTACAAACATTGGAGTAAAATAAGCTTGTATTTTGGGTTCAGTTGAACTAAGCTCATGAGATTGACGCTTGTAAGGGATATCCGATGATTTCAAAGGTCAAGATGAATCAAATTCCCAATCTATCAGCTATGTATATCCAGCTATATGCCTCAACCCTAAATGAATGGAAAAGATAAGGACTACAATTGTGGTGCTTATCTCTTCTGTTCATTTTGGATTATGCCATACAGCTGGATCTACAAATTAGATGGTCTTGGTCATTGACTCATATTTAAATTACACTGTATTATGATGGCTGAAAACATCAGACAATTGATTGGAGTGGAATATCCCTCTATGTAATCCTGTGTTGCAACTGATTGATTGACTGCATAGTTGTTCCATATATTTTTCAGGTGGTCTATTACATATTCGCCATGGTGGGAATGGAGCTGTTCAAAGGGAAAATACGCTTTTTCGAGGCCAACTCCACTGATCCGGATAAGGCATTCTGTGGAAACCCTCTGCTCAAAAACTCAGTGTTCGCCAAGCACAACTACTGCAAGAACAACTTTAACAACGTTGTTTCCTCTTTTATCCTATTACTAGAACTCACCGTGGTCAACCAGTGGCATGATATCCTTTTCAAAGCTTGGGAAAATACAGATATTAAGCTAAAACCAATACTTTTTATGCACTCTTGTGAAAATGTTGCTCCAAGATAGAAATCTTGAATTGAAATGTACAGTAAGCAGTGGTCACTGACTAAAACTTTACAGTAGGTTAGTGTGTAAAGGTTTAAAAATTAGATGAAATTGCACTATAACCTATAACCTATCCTTTTTCTTTAGTAAACAGTCTTCATAGCTTATTTTAGCATCCAGACAACTGGGTAATTTCTCAGTGTTTCTCAAAGTTGCCAGGCTAACTTGACCACTCAGTGAAGTATTGTTACTATTTTATTATTTTCTTTAATGTTGGTCCCACTGCTGTCCAGTGGTTTCACCGCAGTCACTCACATCTCAGCCAGGATGTTCTTTGTCCTCTTCCACATTGTAGTTGTCATCATCATTATCAAGTAAGAACAAGTCTCCTTTGAAATACTGAGAACCAAACAGACTTCTTAATGATACTCTATTGCTGAATTACAAATCCCCCCCCCCAGGCAATACTGTAGATCTAAAAGGATTAGACAAGTTTAAGCAATATGGTAATAACTTCGCTTTGTTTTTTTTTTTGTTTTTTTTTATTTTACCTTTATTTAACCAGGTAGGCAAGTTGAGAACAAGTTCTCATTTACAATTGCGACCTGGCCAAGATAAAGCAAAGCAGTTCGACAGATACAACGACACAGAGTTACACATGGAGTAAAACAAACATACAGTCAATAATACAGTATAAACAAGTCTATATACAATGTGAGCAAATGAGGTGAGAAGGGAGGTAAAGGCAAAAAAGGCCATGGTGGCAAAGTAAATACAATATAGCAAGTAAAACACTGGAATGGTAGTTTTGCAATGGAAGAATGTGCAAAGTAGAAATAAAAATAATGGGGTGCAAAGGAGCAAAATAAATAAATAAATAAAAATTAAATACAGTTGGGAAAGAGGTAGTTGTTTGGGCTAAATTATAGGTGGGCTATGTACAGGTGCAGTAATCTGTGAGCTGCTCTGACAGTTGGTGCTTAAAGCTAGTGAGGGAGATAAGTGTTTCCAGTTTCAGAGATTTTTGTAGTTCGTTCCAGTCATTGGCAGCAGAGAACTGGAAGGAGAGGCGGCCAAAGAAAGAATTGGTTTTGGGGGTGACTAGAGAGATATACCTGCTGGAGCGTGTGCTACAGGTGGGAGATGCTATGGTGACCAGCGAGCTGAGATAAGGGGGACTTTACCTAGCAGGGTCTTGTAGATGACATGGAGCCAGTGGGTTTGGCGACGAGTATGAAGCGAGGGCCAGCCAACGAGAGCGTACAGGTCGCAATGGTGGGTAGTATATGGGGCTTTGGTGATAAAACGGATTGCACTGTGATAGACTGCATCCAATTTGTTGAGTAGGGTATTGGAGGCTATTTTGTAAATGACATCGCCAAAGTCGAGGACTGGTAGGATGGTCAGTTTTACAAGGGTATGTTTGGCAGCATGAGTGAAGGATGCTTTGTTGCGAAATAGGAAGCCAATTCTAGATTTAACTTTGGATTGGAGATGTTTGATATGGGTCTGGAAGGAGAGTTTACAGTCTAACCAGACACCTAAGTATTTGTAGTTGTCCACGTATTCTAAGTCAGAGCCGTCCAGAGTAGTGATGTTGGACAGGCTGGTAGGTGCAGGTAGCGATCGGTTGAAGAGCATGCATTTAGTTTTACTTGTATTTAAGAGCAATTGGAGGCCACGGAAGGAGAGTTGTATGGCATTGAAGCTTGCCTGGAGGGTTGTTAACACAGTGTCCAAAGAAGGGCCGGAAGTATACAGAATGGTGTCGTCTGCGTAGAGGTGGATCAGGGATTCACCAGCAGCAAGAGCGACCTCATTGATGTATACAGAGAAGAGAGTCGGTCCAAGAATTGAACCCTGTGGCACCCCCATAGAGACTGCCAGAGGTCCGGACAGCAGACCCTCCGATTTGACACACTGAACTCTATCAGAGAAGTAGTTGGTGAACCAGGCGAGGCAATTATTTGAGAAACCAAGGCTGTCGAGTCTGCCGATGAGGATGTGGTGATTGACAGAGTCGAAAGCCTTGGCCAGATCAATGAATACGGCTGCACAGTAATGTTTCTTATCGATGGCGGTTAAGATATCGTTTAGGACCTTGAGCGTGGCTGAGGTGCACCCATGACCAGCTCTGAAACCAGATTGCATAGCAGAGAAGGTATGGTGAGATTCGAAATGGTCGGTAATCTGTTTGTTGACTTGGCTTTCGAAGACCTTAGAAAGGCACGGTAGGATAGATATAGGTCTGTAGCAGTTTGGGTCAAGAGTGTCCCCCTTTGAAGAGGGGGATGACCGCAGCTGCTTTCCAATCTTTGGGAATCTCAGACGACACGAAAGAGAGGTTGAACAGGCTAGTAATAGGGGTGGCAACAATTTCGGCAGATAATTTTAGAAAGAAAGGGTCCAGATTGTCTAGCCCGGCTGATTTGTAGGGGTCCAGATTTTGCAGCTCTTTCAGAACATCAGCTGAATGGATTTGGGAGAAGGAGAAATGGGGAAGGCTTGGGCGAGTTGCTGTTGGGGGTGCAGTGCTGTTGTCCGGGGTAGGAGTAGCCAGGTGGAAAGCATGGCCAGCCGTAGAAAAATGCTTATTGAAATTCTCAATTATGGTGGATTTATCATTGGTGACAGTGTTTCCTATCTTCAGTGCAGTGGGCAGCTGGGAGGAGGTGTTCTTATTCTCCATGGACTTTACAGTGTCCCAGAACTTTTTGAGTTAGTGTTGCAGGAAGCAAATTTCTGCTTGAAAAAGCTAGCCTTGGCTTTTCTAACTGCCTGTGTATAATGGTTTCTAGCTTCCCTGAACAGCTGCATATCACGGGGGCTGTTCGATGCTAATGCAGAACGCCATAGGATGTTTTTGTGTTGGTTAAGGGCAGTCAGGTCTGGGGAGAACCAAGGGCTATATCTGTTCCTGGTTCTAAATTTCTTGAATGGGGCATGTTTATTTAAGATGGTTAGGAAGGCATTTTAAAAAATATCCAGGCATCCTCTACTGACGGGATGAGATCAATATCCTTCCAGGATACCCCGGCCAGGTCGATTAGAAAGGCCTGCTCGCAGAAGTGTTTCAGGGAGCGTTTTACAGTGATGAGTGGAGGTCGTTTGACCGCTGACCCATTACGGATGCAGGCAATGAGGCAGTGATCGCTGAGATCTTGGTTGAAGACAGCAGAGGTGTATTTAGAGGGGAAGTTGGTTAGGATGATATCTATGAGGGTGCCCGTGTTTAAGGCTTTGGGAGGTACCTGGTAGGTTCATTGATAATTTGTGTGAGATTGAGGGCATCAAGTTTAGATTGTAGGATGGCTGGGGTGTTAAGCATTGTCTTTTGATAGGCTTGGAGGAATGTCCACCATATTGCTTATACCCATGTAATAGTTTCAGATCTGGAGGAGTGCCTATTACTTGCTATTTGATAACTCACTCTTTGAGAATTGAGTATCGCATGCTTTTTTTCCCACCAGTATTTTCATTGCTTTCGTCCTGGAAGCCTTCTTCGTGGAGTACACCGTAGACCAAAGTAACCTACAATCTTCTCTGGAAAAGAAAATTGAGGAACTGGAATTGGGCGTCAAACAGTAAGTGCCTGATAGTTTTGCAATTAAAGAAGAATAATTTTTTATGCCATGGGGTGGGCTCTATTTTGTATTGAGTTAGAGGGGTGAAAGTGTAGCATGCATCATTTTCTGTAGCCATGAGTCATGTTCCAAGCTAAACCACATACAGTATTCATGATGCACTGCCTTAAAATAAAGGGTTTGCTAATTGCTTATTGGCCAGTAGATGTGGCAGATTGGGGGATGTTCAGTGAGGTGAAATATTCAGTGTTCCAGATATAAATGTGATGAATTGATATGATTTCCTATTCAACATGGCAATCATAGCTGCTCAGTCTATGCAAAACATTTCAGAACGTTCTGTAATGATGTATCCTCCTGAACAGCCATGTTTATCTTGATTTTATTGTGGTTTCTCTTTGTGCCAATCAGAGAAAAACTGGATGGAAACTTGGTGGATGCCATGGAAACGAACGACAATGATATGGGCAACTCTGAGTCGACCAAGGAAAAACCTGCACTCATGTTCAAGATCGCCTGTAAAAGTAAGCTTTGAGGAGAATTCATTGCATTACTGTCTAAATCACCTGTATGGTGGTATGATAAATTTTATACCTTGGAAATCTATTAACGTGTATGAAAATATATGCATATGGCAATTCATGCACTTTCAAATATTATGGCTGCTTATAATGTGTTGTGTATTCTGAATCATAGAATCACATTGAATCATCATAGTTACACAGTATGTGATGAATTATGATTTACTACCCTGAAAAAGGTTATCAAAAACCTGTTTTTTTCAATAGGAAAATGTAAATCTGTTTGTTAGACAAGTTCAGGTAGTAGTCTACCTGAATAGGACTTTCCCTTTTAACCATCTGTACTGACCTCAGCTTTCTGCCTGCTTCCTCCCAGGATACAAAACCGTGGATGGTTTGTTACAGAGGATGTTTGAGGCGGATCTAGACCCAGAGGATTTTGCGGAAGACGAAGATTTCGATCCCAATAACCCATCAAATCTGAACTTCCCAAATCCAAACTTTGATTCTGTATAGCCATGGTCAGAAAGGGAATAAATACTCTAAATTAGCTTTCTGTTTTTGTACTGGAATGCCTTATATTATGTATCATCATCAAAAATATATATTTTATGAAATATTTCTAGGTTTATGTAAAACAAAATAAACTTTAAACGGGTAACATTCCTCAATGTGATATTTAGCTAGGTATTTTCTTTCATTTACTTATTTTTGTACATCTCTTGACAACACAATCCACATTCATCAAAAATGAGATTGTATTCTTGTTTGAGTATAGATTATCAAATGCTGTTAAAGAGAAATCAATCATGAAGGGAAAACTGAAATGATATAAATTGGAATATCTACTGAGGTAATTTGCTGCAGCATAAAAGGTTGTTTCTATTGGGAAATCTGACTCAAATACAGACTTTACTCATTTATTTTTACTTTATTTATATTGTCATTTATGCACAGTTACCTGGATACAGATCAGGCCTTCTGGACTAAAAAGCATGTTCAATACAGAATCTCAATAGTTTAATCTGTGTCCAGGGAACCAGCCCTTGAAGTTCAGTCACAACCAACCTTCAATACAACCATTACTCTGTAGGCCTATGTACATTATTTCTCTATTAATAAAGCATACCAGCTAAGGGCTTTCTTGTGATGTATTATGTGCAGCCAAACTAACATTTCATGTAACCAAGCATTCATTTACCAGAGACTGGTTTGCTCTGACATCAGTACAGCCACTTTCTTCACTTTTTCAAGTAAGGTTTGGCCGTTTGGTGCATAGCCTACCCTACCTGACACCGTGCAGAGATTATTGCGATTGGAAACGGTTGGATAGCTACAGTGCCTTCAAAGTATGCACACCCCTTAGCTTGTTCTACTTTTGTTGTGTTTACAGGCAATAAAAAGTCACTGGCCTACACACAATGCATTATGGGGCATTTTTACATTCATAAATGAAAATCTGAAGTGTCTTCAGTCAAGTATTCAACCCCTTTGTAATTGCAAGCCTATTTCAAGTTCATGAGTAAAAATGTATTTAACATGTCACAAGTTGCATGGACTCCGTGTGCTGAGGTTTTCCAATGCCTCACAAAGGGCACCTTCTTTGGTAGATGGGTAAAAAAAAAATCTGACTGAATATCCCTTTGAGCATGGTGAAGTTATTAATTACACTTTGGATGGTGTATCAATACACCCAGTTACTACAAAGATAGACGTCCTACCTAACTCAGTTGCCGGAGAGGAATGAAACCGCCAACAGTTAGTTTATTGGCTGTGATAGTAAACTGAATGGATCAACAACATTGTAGTTACTCCACAACACTAACCGAATTGGCAGAGTGAAAAGGAAGCCTGTACAGAAAAAATATTCCAAAACATGCATTTTGTTTGCAACAAGGCACTAAAGTAATACTTCAAAAAATGTGGCTAAGCAATTAACTTTTTGTTTTGCATATAAAGTATTATGTTTGAGGATAATCCAATACAACACATTACTGAGTAGCGCACTCCATATTTTCAAGCATAGTGGCGACTGCGTCATGTTATGGTTATGCTTGTAATCATTAAGGACAGGTTTTTTTTTTCAGATGAAACAGAATGGAGCTAAGCACAGGCAAAATCCTAGAGGAAAAAATGGTTCAGTCTGCTTTCCACCAGACAGTAAGAGATTAATTCACCTTTCAGCAGGACAATAACCTAAAACACAAGGCCAAATCTACCCTGGAGTTGCTTACCAAGAAGACCGTGTATGTTCCTGAGTGGCCCATTTACAGTTTTCACTTAAATCTTCTTGAAAATCTATGGCAAGACCTGAAAATGGTTGTCTAGCAATGATCAATCAATTTGAAAGAGCTTGAAATATTTTGAAAAGAATAATGGGCAAATGTTGTACATTTACAAGTGTGGAAAGTTCTTCGAGACTACCCAGAAAGACTCACAGCTGTAATCTGCTGAAAGCAGGGGGTTGAACACTTATCTAATCAAGCTCTATTAGTGTTTAACTATTCATAAATGTTTTTTTTTTTAAATTGTATGTTCTTACACTTTGATATTAGAGAGTATTTTGTGTAGGTCTTTTACAAAAACTATACAATACAATATACCATTTTAATCCCACTTTGTACCACAACAATGTGGAAAAATTCAAGGGGTGTGAATACTTTCTGGAGGCACTGAATGTGTGCGCAATGTGAGTTGCCCATTCTTTATTAAAGCATGTTGCTTATTATCAATGGCTCATGAGTTTAGCACATATGTTAGTATTTATCATAACACAAAATATAAGAATGTATTACTCCATTGTCGAGCTCGGACCCAACTTTGCTATTTTGTGATTCTTTTAGAGTTTATTTTTACTTTATTTTCACAAAATGTATCCACTATAATTTCTTACAACCAACAATAATTTTTGAACATCAGATCAGCAGTTACTTACCCCAATTGCGGCTTCAACTTCGACTTCGACTCATCTGCCCTTCTGTAACTCCAACCCAATTTTCAGGGTATGCAAGCAGAAACGCTGGTGTTATGGAGGCAGGATACGGGGAGGCCTGGCAAGATTAAAGCAAAGGGAAAGCCATTCACCTCTTCCCTCCATTCTATTTTACAGCAAAATCCTCTGCTTTTCTGAAACATGGCTTTCAGACAAGATACCCCCATGGCTATTCTCCATTAACAGGAGAGTAGAGTCAGGGAACCGAGAGGGTGAGGGGTTTCCCTTCTTATCTACAACAAATGGTTTGCTGACTCGAGCGCAGTGGTAGTCTCGACCCATTGTTGACTCACCTTGGAATACCTGATGGTGAAATGCCTTATAATTCCCGAGGGACTTTTCAGCTGTTATTGTGACTGTTGTATTTATTCCACCTCAAGACAAGAAATGTAACACGCTGGCACTTAACGAACTATACGAGGCCATATACAAGCAGGAAAACGTACATCCGGAGACTGCAATTTTACTTCCGCATCATTAAGACACATGATACCCAACTTCCATCAACACGTCTCCTTCACCACTAGGGGCGATCGATAGTCCTAGACCACTGTTACTCTTCCCACAAGCAGGCATACAAGGCCCTCCCTCGTCCGCCATTCGGAAAATCAGATCATGACCCCGTACTGTTTACAAGAAGTACCCGTGACTCACTCCGTTGAGAAATGGTAATCAGAATCAGAGATTATGTTACAGAACTGCTTTACTAGCGCTGATTGGAACATCGACGAGCTAACCACCTCCGTCCCAGGCTTCATAAGGAAATGCATTGGCGACGTCCACACAGTGAAGGTTCACTGCTTCTCCCATTCAATGAACACAGAGGTTGGCGCTAAGCTAAAGGACAATGCTACCACACACAGGGCTATCGCAGACAGCCCTTAGGCTACGGCTGACAGGAACACAGCCAAGTACAAGAAGTCCCACTACGACCCCTGCAGAGTCATCAAACGAGCAAAAGGACAATATAGGAATAAGGTGGAATCATACCACACTGGCTCCGACGCCCGCCGCATGTGGCAGGGGCTACAGTCCATTACAGATTACAAAAGAAGACCCAGTCGTGATCTGCCCAATGATGCCTCTCTTCCAGACGAACTCAATGCATTTTATACACTCTTCGACAATAACAACAGGCGTACCGTGTGCGTGGTGCCCCCACCGACCCGGAGGACTGAGGGATCTCGCTGATTGAGGCCGATGTGAGTAAGCTCTTTAATCAGGTCAACACTCGCAAGGCTGCAGTGCTGGATGGTATTCCAGGCCGCTTTCTTAGAGCATGTGCAGATCAGCTTGCAGGCATATTCCCTGTAATTTTTAACTTCTCCTTGTCCCAGTCTGTAGTCCCCACATCTTAAAGATGACTACCATCATTCCTGTCCCCAAGAACTCTAAGACTTCATGCCACAATGACAACTGCCCTGTAGCACTCACATCTGTAACCATGAAGTGCTTTGAAAGGCTGGTTATGGCACACATCAACTCCATCATCCCAGACACCCTAGACACACTCATTTGCATACCACCCCAACAGATTCATAGACTACACAATCCCGATTGCACTCCACACTGACCTCACCCACCTAGATAAAAGGAATACCTGTTAGAATGCTGTTCATTGCCTACAGCTCAGTGTTCAACACCACTGTCCCCTCCTAGCTTAGGACCCTGGGACTGAACACCTCCATCTGCCT
Source organism: Oncorhynchus tshawytscha (assembly GCF_018296145.1). NCBI lineage: Eukaryota > Metazoa > Chordata > Actinopteri > Salmoniformes > Salmonidae > Oncorhynchus > Oncorhynchus tshawytscha. Next base: position 59,490,423 of record NC_056430.1, read on the forward strand.
AGTACATCACTGAGGCTGAGCTCCCTGCCATCCAGGACCTCTATATCAGGTGGTGTGAAAGAAAGGCCTGGACAATCATTAAAGACTCTAGCCACCCAAGCCATAGGCTGTTATCTCTGCTTCCTCATTGCAGGCGGGGCATTAGTCTGCATTAGTCTGACAGCAGCAGGCTCCTGAACAGCTTCTATGCCCCCGCATCACCGGGGGCAAACTACCTTCCCTCCAGGACACCTACACCACCCGATGTCACAGGAAGGCCAGTAAAGATCATCAAGGACAACAACCACCCGAGCCACTGCCTGTTCACCCCGCTATCATCCAGAAGGCGAGGTCAGTACAGGTGCATCAAAGCAGGGACCGAGAGACTGAAAAACAGCTTCTATCTCAAGGCCATCAGACTGTTAAACAGCCACCACTAACATTGAGTGGCTGCTGCCAACATACTGACTCAACTCCAGCCACTTTAATAATGTAAAAAATTATGTAAAAATGTATCACTAGCCTCTTTAAACAATGCCACTTAATATGTTTACATACCCTACATTACTCATCTCATACGTATATACTGTACTCTATACCATCTACTGCATCTTGCCATCTTTATGTAATACATGTTGTCACGATGTTGGCCTGGAGGGTAGGTTTATGACAGTCATAAATACCTCTCCCCCCTTTTTCCTCTCTCTACCCTACTGAGGTTACATTTGCAAAACCCTTGGTTAACATAGAGATTCTGGGAACATCAGTAGGTGGGGGGGAATGAGATATATTCTGGTAATCTGAACAATTGAACATATGCAGTGGTACTTAATGAATATGATGTCAGTTCGGTTGTCATCTGAGACATTCTCATCAATGATAAGATGACATAAACTCTACAGTGGAAAGTCTACACATCAGAGTTATCGGATTCACATGGAATTGTTGTTCAATTTAAATGTTTGAATATGAAATTATTTGTGATGGGATGAAATGTGATTTTAGCTTCTAAAATGTGAGATGTGGGTTTTCATAAGATAGGGCTGCTCACTCAGTGGCCCGCCCACATGAAGAGACAGAGGTTGTAAACTATGAAACACACCCCTTTTTTCCCTTCCTATATAAAGCCTTGACGACAATAGAACTTCCTGTTCCGAGGATGTGAGGTCAAATGTCAGAATGGTTCAGATGATAACTACAGAACGAAGCCAACATCAGCGCGAGCTTTGATTGTGAATGGTATGAACTTTGAACTCTTATTCTCATTCTACAGAAGTGATACCTCCTAGCCGTTGAGTTAGCAACAGCAGCTGTAAACGCAGGTTAGGAAGGAACAGACAGAGTATCCCGGCTACCAAACAACGATGTTACTACAATGTACCCAATTGACCACCAGAGACATTCTTCAAAGGACAAAGGACTCGGTTTGGCAACACGGCCTTCCATCTACCACCAACCTACTGAAGCGCAGCTCAGAATAAATATTTATTGCATTTTCCTTTTCCAAATGGGCAGTAATTTAGAATGCATAAGTTACTGTATTTACGATAGCCCAGCTTCTTCCCTTTGTTCCTCAGTCTTCCCACTCCTTCACTCAACCCAGCCCCTTTTCATTTGGGTAACAAGCTGTCATAGCTGTTCCGCCCGGTAGGGACGTTTTCCTTTAGGACGCAATTTGTAATCAAGTTATGATTAATTGTGTGTATGTGTAATTCTGTGTAATTAGTTAGGTATTTAGAAAATAAATAATTAAACACAATTTTGTATTGCTGAATCAACTTGTTAGCCAGGGTTCATGCAGATAAAAGAATTTACAACTTTCATATGAGACTGAATTAAGACGATTGATATCAACTGCTATTGAAGTAAAATATTACTAGGTCTTTAAGAGTTTATTCGGAAGATAACAGCTCTATAAATATGATTTTGTGGTGCCCAACTCTCTAGTTAATTACATTTACATGATTAGCTCAATCAGGTGATATTAATTATGGAGAAATTATTTTATAGAATAGCATGTCATATCAATTAATCCGGCATAGCCAAAGACACGACAATGTATCACTAGTCACTTTAAACAATGCCACTTTTATATGTTTACATACCCTACATTACTCATCTCATATGTATATTCGATACCATCTACTGCATCTTGCCTATGCCGTTCTGTACCATCACTCATTCATATATTTTTATGTACATATTCTTCATCGCTTTACACTTGTGTGTATAAGGTAGTTGTGAAATTGTTAGGTTAGATTACTCATGGTTATTACTGTATTGTCGGAACTAGAAGCACAAGCATTTCACTACACTCGCATTAACATCTGCTAACCATGTGTATGTGACAATTAAAATTTGATTTGGTACGACAGTTTAGGCCTATTGAGTTGGCTCACTTCCTGGTTGACAGGAAGGTTATCCTTCAACTGACCCTCTGTCAAGTAGAAAGAAAGGTACTCGGACACCTGGCATTGACACTGGCCTTCACATGCTGCACAGCACCCTGCATCAGGCCTGGTCAGTGCAAGGCCACCTGGGTCAGCTCAGGACTCGACACAACCTACTGAGATGAACCTGGACAACCAACCTTCCTCAGGATCATCTTGATTGCAGAGGGGTTTTGGGGGTCTGCACACAGAATGGAATCCCAGACGACTTTGGCAGTTCCAGCACGGTGGTCAACTTTGACTTTGGAGCCAAGAAGTGGAGTTGTTAATCAGGTTGTTCTCACCTGAGACCAGAGACTTTACCTGTAAGCCACTATCACTATGGAGACTGAGGTTCTGCCCTGAGTTGTAAACTAAAGTAACCATGGTACCTAGATCCAGGAAAATGTGTTGTCCCTCAAAAGAGAGGGACAATCCTATGATTGACTTGATGGTATTTTGGTGGGGTACTTATATGGTAATAAATTATAAATTACCATGTATGTTCATTGGTGATTCTTAGGTATTACTTTAAAAGAGACTGCTGTGACTAGGTATTTATATAGTAATAAGTTGGTTCTTACTTGTACTTACTTTTGGGACTAAAATGTTTTACTATATAAACACATTTTGTGACTATATGCTCCTTGATGTTTCTTTTATATTAAATTGAAGTAGAGGCGTGACTAGGTATAGTTATTAACTGGTACTTAGTTGTACCTACCTTCTTACTTACTTGTACATATCTATATAATTACATGTGACTTTGTATTTACTAATTAATATAGTACTAACTTCCTTGGTTCCTATTAAAGTTTGTTTAAGACTAAATTGACACTGTGTGTAAAATGAAGGGTTACCAAAGTAGTTGATTTGGTTACTAAAACAGCTGTTTTGATTTCAGATTTAAATAACAGTGAAGTAAACTAAGATTTCATATGTTGTTTTCTTGGGAAAATGGACAAAACGGAAGTTGTTTCAGAAAGTTGAGAAGAAATGTAGTTGATGTGCTTACTAAAACAGCTGTACCTCATATTTGAATACTAGAGAAATACAGGAAGATTTCATAGGCTCTAGTTTTTGTCTAACTTGCTGGAAAAGTGGTAAAATATGCCGTTGACAAAAAAAAAGTTTAAAAAAAAAAAAAAATATATAAAAAAAAAGTTTTATAAAAAAAAAAAAAAATATATATATATATATATATATATATATATATATATGTAGATGTCGTGGCTACAAAAACAGCATTTTATGACGGCAATGTTGAGTACTCCTTTCTGATTGGCTACAATGGCACTCTAGAGTGGGCATTAAAACCAGATATGCAGGACAGTTGGAAAAGACCTCTTTGAAGTAGTTCCAGCAGTAAATGCCTTTTTACCGTTCTAAATCACTACACATTTATGAATGAATACTATTTATGAATGAAAATATGTGACCTAGGAACAAGACCCAACATTCTATTCACTACTGACAGTGATACAAAGTTGCTACTTTATTACTATTATTAGCCTACACGATTGAGACAAAATAATTTTCCCATTTTTACTTTTGACCTTTTTGGCAAGCCTGGTAGCTATCCTATCCATGACTGGTGGGGAGATAAAAGTCCCATTATCAATCTGAAAATAAATCGCACAGCTCACAGACACAGGGAAATTACGGACGTGAAGCTAGCCAAGATAGAAGTGGTACGTCACAAAAAATATATACCTTCAAAACTACAGAATGGGTTGTTAAACCATTGGATTGCTAAAGGAAAACAAGAAAAATAAGACTGCGACAAATATGGGCCAGAAGAATTAAACATCCTCCGTGACTTCTACGCTTCTTTCCGCACAACAACGGGGCAGGAGTACTCAGTTGCTAGTTTGGTTGCAATAAGAGCAGGAGTATATAGCGTTAGTTGGTACATGAGCTAGACAAGAGGTGCATTTGGTACACTAAAGAGACAATGGGGTACGCTACATTGGCAACATGCTAGCTAGAGCCAAGAGGCCGGGTTGTCAACCCGCTATACAGCAGTAAAGCTATTATCAAATACAGGTCTGGAGTCCAGACAGATAATAAGTATCACCAGGCACAGGTGGCAAGAGTAGTAGTGTGACGACCCTCCCACTCTGTCTGCCGTATTCTCTCTTTGTTGTTTCCTTATTAGGATGCTGGTGGGCGGAGTTGGGAGGGTCGTCAGCTACATGGGAAACACCTGGGCCCGGTGTCTCCCAGGATAATAAATACACCACTTCCCCATTCATGGGGGAGACTCTCTCCATGCAGACACTTTGATAGTTTTTGTTGTGTTTCTTGGTGGTTTTTGGTTGTTTGCCTTAGCACCTTTAAAAACCCTGCATTATCACATTCATGCATGCAAAACACTCACTTACACTACTGATTACACACACCATTGTATATTTTCCTTAGTTGCTTTAGTTAATAAATATATATTTTGTTGCTCCTTATCTCCACGTTGTCTCCCTTTTGTTACGGGCTTTTGAGCCGGTTCGTGACAGTAGTTACTGGGGCCCTTCAGTGTCAGAAATAAAGCGGTGGAGTCACTAGCCTCCTCTCCTCCGAGGTAGAAAGTTCACAAAACCCCACCGAAAGCAGTAGCAACAATGCAAAATGATGGAAATGGTGGCAGGCCCCATCGTCACAAGAGAGTGACTCGTTCGATTTACCCGTCGATTTGCTACGCTGCCACTTCACCATTAATAGCAGTGTCCGAATTTATTTAAACAAGTAGCTGGAAAGACAGTTCACTCCAGGGAACCAAGCAAGCTGATTAATCCCTTACGTCACAACAATTAATTTGAATATTTTTTAAACTTGTGTTTTGGTGTTTATTACATTTTTGTAAATATGTTTTATATTGATTACATTTATTTTGGAAGTGCATTGGAAACAATGCAATAACTTAAAATAAAAAATAAACCAGCACACTGCTTTTATTATACTGATAAATTATAAAATATAGCTAAGCCTACAAACCATAATAGCCACTAGTGCTGTCAAATAGTCCCACACCTGCAATCAAGGGATAAACTACTATGATGAGGGAAGAACGTAAGCAAGCCTGCATAGCAATCAACAAAAATAACGAATGACTGGTGTGCCTCCATAGACATAGAACAAAAATAATTAAGGACTAGGTTGTGTCTCTAGAAACGTAACCCATGGAATTAATGCCAGGTTTGGTGGGAGGATGATCAATTATGAATTTACTTAACAAACGTAATTTCTATTGGTAAATGTGTGCTTTAGTATTGTTTTCGTTGGCAACCGAGGTATAACCGGCATGAACGATTCTGCTCTGTACATTATCTTGAAGCGTCATCGTGTATCCCTTATGTATGGTTTGATTGGTAGAATATATTTATGTTCCAATTTCAGATTAGAATAGAAGAGAAGTAGATTAAGATTTCATATGTTGTATGTTTTTTTCCAAGTTCTTGGGAAAGTGGTAAAATAACGGCAGTTGCTTCAAAAAGAAGATAAGTAGTTGATTACTAAAACAGCTGTTCATCTTGATTTGTAGAAGTTATTTCTGTTCTGATTTCAGATTTGAATACACATATATCATCTCCTTTAAGTGTTTGTCTGAGCTGTTGAGAAAGTGGTAAAATGTGTTAAAAGTTTCATTGTTTACAATGAATAGAATGTTGGAAGTCCTGGGCATTTTTAACAATGGGAGCTTTAAAATTAAGAGGAAATCCCATCGAAGTAGATGGAGAAGGACAAAAAGAAAAGTTGTATCCAAGCACACTATTCCATACTGGTCTGCACTTTTTTAGAGTTTGAATAGTGTTTCTAACTTAAACCTTGTATGAAAAATAGCGATTTAAAATATTTAAAGTGGGACTAACAAGTTACACAATATTTAGTCTGACTGCTGAGCAAGTAACACTAATTAACTTAATAGGTCCTCAAAAAACCTGACAAATAATAACCTGACAATTATGTCAAATCCACCACAAAAACATATGCAGTAACAATTGAATGAATTCCATTATACATTCTTAACATTCCATCTGAAGATAAATGATTTTTAAAATGTCTTGCATTCATTATTTATTAACTAAATGAGATAAACGAATAAATAGGTACTCAAAGTACCTATCACATGCTATTATCTTTTATTGGCAGTAAGAGACGCTGTTTGGCAACACAAAAATGGCTCATTGCCAGCAAGAATCTAAAATAAGCATGACATTGCTGACTTAAAATGAAAAGATAAACGGACAAGCACTAATGAATCACTGATATACAGTGGCAAGGAAAAGTATGTAAACCCTTTGGAATTACCTGCATTTTTGCATAAATTGGTAATCAAATTTTAGATGAAGATCAGATCAGTCACAACAAAAGACAAACATAGTGTGCTTAAACTAATAACACACACACATTATTGTATTTTTCTTGTCTATATTGAATACATCATTTAAACATTCACAATGTAGGCTAGAATGTAGGCTAATGACTTCTCCAAAAGCTAATACGAGTCAGAGGTCAGCTAACCTGGAGTCCAATCAATGAGACGAGATTGGAGATGTTGGTTAGAGCTGCCTTGCTCTATAAAAAAATACTCACACAACACAGTGGTGCGTCAACCTAAGTAAGATAATAAACAAATCCCCATCAATATCCATCCATTTAAGCTAGAGATATCTGTTGTTTTTTTTGTGTTTGGATGCGTCTCAATCCAATGCATCCGCTGATTTGGCACTTCCACATCTGCGGTGAAAGGTGGCAGAGCTATAGCGGTGTTTGTCAGACCATGAGACATTCCAAAAATTGGTCTTCTCACGAAAACGTCTGTAGAGTCCGAACAGTTTGACCTACAAACTATTATGACCACTCTATGGAAAGGGGAGACGCAGTATGTATTTGTTTTCCATTTTGCTCTACGACCCTCACAAGTGTCAAGGGACCCGTCTGAAGTGGGTACAGTTGATGTGCTAACTTCTGTTTGTAGCGTCCGAATCATTTGGCCTACAAACTATTGTGACCCCACTGTGGAGATAAGATACCTAGCTCAGAGTATTTTACTGAGAAATGCATACCTGACATGTACACAAAAGTGAGGAATGGGGAGAAAGAATTCCTTGCAAATGAGGAAGAGCTGAAATAAAATATCCCAGAAATGTCCCATATGCACAAAAAGCTTATTTCTCTCAAATGTTGTGCACAAATTTCTTTACATCCCTGTTAGAAAGAATTTCTCCTTTGCCAAGATAATCCATCCACCTGACAGGTGTGGCATATAAAGAAGCTGATTAAACAGCATGATCATTACACAGGTGCACCTTGTGATGGGGACAATAAAGGCCACTCTAAAATGTGGAGTTTTGTCACACAACACAATGCCACTGATGTCTCAAGTTCTGAGGGAGCATGAAATTGGCATGCTGACTGCCGGAAATGTCCATCAGAGTTGTTGCTATAGAATTGAATGTTAATTTCTCCACCATAAGCCTCCTCCAATGTCGTTTTAGATTTGGCAGTCCATCCAACCAGCTTCACAACCGAAGACCACATATATGGCGTTGTGTGGGCGAGCGGTTTTCTGATGTCAACATTGTCAACAGAGTGCCCCATGGTGGCAGTGGGGTTATGGTATGGGCAGGCATAAGCTACGGACAATGAACACAATTGCATTTTATCGATGGCAATTTGAATGTACAGAGATACCGTGACGAGACCCTGAAGCCCATTGTCATGCCATTCATCCGCCGCCATCACCTCATGTTTCAGCATGATAATGACTTGTACACAATTCCTGGAAGCTGAAAATTCCCCAGTTCTTCCATGGCCTGCATACTCACCAGACATTTTACCCAATGAGTATGTTTGGGATGCTCTGGATTGACATGTAAGGCAGAGTGTTCCAGTTCCCGCCAATATCCAGCAACTTCACACAGCCATTGAAGAGGAGTGGGACAACATTCCACAGGCCACAATCAACAGCCTGATCAACTCAAAGGAGATGTGTCGCGCTGCATGAGGCCAATGTTGACCACACCAGATACTGACTGGTTTTCTGATCCACGCCACCTTTTTTTAAGGTATCTGTGACCAACAGATGCATAGCTGTATTCCCAGTCATGTGAAATCCATAGATTTGGGCCTAATGAATTTATTTAAATTGACTGATTTCCTTATATGAACTGTAACTCAGTAAAATCTTTGAAATTGTTCCATGTTGCATTTATATTTTTGTTCAGAGTATGTGCATATCTCAATTAATTGGACCTAGTAGCCCAGTAAATAGTGTATTTCAAGTTGCAATTGCATAGGCAGTGCAGTTTATAATATATAGTTGAATTTAACAGGTGAACAGTTGATGTTTTACATTGAAGTAGGCCTATATCTGCTACTGTAAGTACTGTAAAAGACAATGTTTCAGAATTCGTGGGCAGTTCATTATATTTAGGTTGGGAGAAAAGTTGAATGCAAAAAACACTTCTTTTGAATTCAAACGTTCTGCTGACAGGTCTACAAGAATTTGCCATTTTTTATTCTTCAGAAACTGACACAGTCCTTTCCCAGATACAGCATAAATGACTGCAAAATATTAAAACATTCTGCTAACACAGTAAATAGACCGGTAGCTTGTGTCAAATATTTGATAATATGGGCAGGTTGCAGTATTGCTGTGCTACAGGAGCGCGACATGTTTTCCTATTTAATCTCAGAGCCTATACCAAGTCAGGATATAGAAACCCACTAATGTATTACTAAACTAAATATTGAAAAACTATTTGTATTTTGCATAGAAGTGTGGGCTGTAGCACTTTAAATAGTTTTCGAATATCCTTATATTGCAGAATGCGTGGGCAGGCACGTGCTACAGTATAGGCAGCATGCATGTTTAGTCACTGCAAAATATCAAAACATTCTGCTCACACCATTCTGCCCAAAATTGCCATTGCTCTTTCTTTCAGAATCTGTCTTGACCTAATTCCAAATAGTTCCAAATTATACAGTAAATGAAGGTAATTATTGTCACCATAAAAGGTGAATGGAGAGTGTTACCAGGCAGAGCTTTAATGTTCGTTCACACGCTCACAGTTTTACGACAGGTCTGATTTATAACTGGAAACATGCGTATGTATTGCATGTGCCAACTTTATAGATCTCTATATGTTTGTATGTGCGCAGATTTTTCAGAAATGGCACTAGCAGAAATTTAGTGTGAAATGTACGTAAAAGTTATAAATCAGGCCCCTGGTCAAGGACAACGCAGCTAACTTGATTGTTGCTGTAGTTGAGGCCCAGATTATCCTACATTTAGATGACCCCAAACCCGGCCTCCCACAATGCCCTGAGTAACATCAATAATGCCCAGAGATTACTGGCAAGAGTGAGGAAGGTGGTTTGTTTTTTCCATCGCAACTCAACAGCAACTAAAATTCATCGGGAGAAGCAGAAGCTATTTGCCTTGCCATCCCACAAGATGATCTAGATGTGACCACCTGCTGGAACAGCTCCTAGGATATGGTGAACGTTTCCTGAAGCAACAACCTGTTTTTTTGCCACACTCATGTCAAGAGAGCTCAGAAAGGGGGATGACGTGAACACTCTTACTGAGAAGGACTTAAGCAATACAGAAGACACCATGAATGGGATGGCACCTCTCAAAGTTGCAACTATAATCACGTGTGAAAAGGAGAACCCAACCATCTCAATAATAGCCCCTCTTCAAGCTAAGCTGAAAAAAACAGTTCACAGCATTTCATGAGGACACCCTGTTAAATCATTGAGATGAAGAGGGCCTTTCTTGAAGACAGGTATTTATTATTATTATTATTATTGGATCATCTTGATATTTTCCTGTATGTTTGCTTTGACAATGTAAGTGCTTGATCTGTCCATAATAATAAAGCCTATTGAATTGTCAGGTACACACATACCTCCATTCTTGCACTTTGCACATTAACATTAAGTCTCCAAATAGTGAGAACCTGAAGCCCTGAACAGCTTTCCTTTTCCATTTGCTCGACATAAACTGCACTCACAAGCACTGAAAACAAGAGTGTGCAGCCTACAAAAGGCTCTGCAGCAGCACAGCCTATGTGCAGGTTGGTTGAGAGGTACCTTGGACAGCCCTGTCACTTGTTAATACTACTGTAATACTATTTTAGGCTGCTGTCTCCTCAGTGAAGCCTATACTGAAATATCTGTGGGAGAAAGGTCCTCCTCAAAATTACTTTGAGAACTCCCAAAATTATATAGATAGGGCTATTTATAAAAATATACAAATGAAAACAATCCAACTAAAACGTTTTGCTCAAAATCATTTTCATCCTCCCTAACTTTTAAGTCACCATGTTTATTTTTTCAAAACATAATTATAAACCTAATTGTGCGTCCAGGTCTCAAATGTTATTCTCCGCTCCAGTAGGTGGCGGTATGTGCTGTGTAACCTATACACAACGCTCTGAGGAAAGCACAGAGGACGAGCGTTGTGGTTGCTAAATGATGCTGATGCTGGGATCGCGAATGTAAGCAGGGATGAGGATGCTGCCGTAGAAATGGTGGTACGTGGGGCGAACATCCTGAAATGGTTTTGACTGTTGAGGCGAAACAATGCGCCTCTTCAAAGTCTTCGAGGTTTTCATGTCATCACGGCTGACGATAATTAGGTAAGAAGAAAAGCTTTACTTATCCTATTGCTATTTCCATTCCCCAGTTTTGAAGGGTTACGTAAATATCGCTGTATGTTTGTACACGGAAGGCCCAGGTGGCTGATTTAAGGACTTATAGTTAGTTGTCTTAATGAATATAAATGTGGAATTTGGATTTGAATTGCAGTAGAATGTACTAATGGCCGTGGAATGTATTTAAAATATAGCAATACATTTTGATCCTCTCAATTCCATTAATGCCAATCGGCTATTATAGACCTATATCTATTATTGTGCGTATTTTAGTATGATAGGGTTCAGGGCTGGCCTTTTCCAGTGATTGGTTCACGTTGGGAATTGTAGTCCCGTGTTTTTGCTCTCATTTATGCTAAATTGCATTCGGTATTATTTTTCCTAATGGTAGGTCTACCTTCATCAAACAATTCCATTAAAATATGCAATATTATTGTACGATTAGAAAGGCTGCCGTCCAACTGCCAACTCTCTGTCCATTACACTGGAGGAGAAGAAACGGACTGTTATTGGGGTAGAATATTTGTTAGGTGGGACAAGCTTTGTGAGTTCTTGCATAATCTTTATGGGGTGTCGTGCGCCCCCTGTCGCCATAAAGGCGGTAGTAATAGGTGGGTCTCTTGTCAAGCATGAGTCTACGCTGCAGTGCGGACAAAAACTGTGGAGTGGGATGGACCGAGAGCCGTGGCGTTGGAGAGCATATAACCGTATTTTAAACCGAGACATCAATTATTAAGATAAAGCATTGTATCGGACTAGTTTTTCGGAATTGGACTTACTGCTTACCTGGATTTTAGTCGTCGACAATGTATTTTAATTGTGCATTCATGCAAAGACTACACCTGTCCAAAGCAGTTGGGAATCATAGGAATACGCTTGCGTGACACATTTTTGTCGAAGAAATAGGATATTATTCTAGTTCAGAAAAAATGCAAGTATTTTTTTAGTGTTAGGCCAATACACAATTGAAGAAAATCAAATGTTTGATTGAATTTATTGGAGGTTTCGCTTGGGATGATTGCCTGCTAAATGCATAGGAGTACGGTTCATTTTAGCGTTGGATATCGGAGTAGATGTTTATATGGACCTTTCAAAAGTTATCGCAATGGATTTGGTCATACATGGGAAAATGATGCTATTATTGAGTGTATAGCTGTAGCAGTAAGGCTATTGTTTGTCAGAGGAAGTCTTCTCCCACCTTAAAATCCCAAATGAAGATTCCAAAAAGACGGAAAAGACTAACGTGCCGTCTCTGCGCCAGGTAATATTCTTCATGACATCTCCGTTTGGCTAATAACTTTCACCTAATGTAGATATCAGTAGGCCTACCGGGCATGAATGGAAATAGCAGGGTATATGACTTTTGCCATTGTGGCTGTTCTTGAGCCATAAGGGGTGCCCTAAATTGACAGAAATGTTGTCCAGAAATTGAACAAAAAGTTATGTTTAATTATTGTGTGATAGGGCTATAGCTATTTATTTGACCATATTTAAACCGTCAGTTAGGCATGTATACTACTTAACCTGGCCCTTTGTTGGTATTGGTTATTGACTAACTCAAACTCTCTCTTTCCCTGTTATTTGTTGAACAGTCAGTTGCCTTAGTAGCAGATATGTCTACAGAGTCACACACCCCCAGTGTAGCGTTCATTTGCTTATAGCCCATCTAGAGGTATCAATTAAACTCAATAGAAACATAATACTATTACAGTTTGTGTTTAAGAGTAAGGCTAAATATTTGTCTAATTGTTAGGCTATTATTAATGACTTTAGGATGAGATGTCAAATTTGTGTAATTGTTCCAACTTTTTACTTGCCAGTGTTTACATGTAATAATAAAGGTTCAACTGTGGCTTGGACCCATTTACAACATTTATACTGCCAAATATAGATCTGGGACCTGTGAAGTAATTCATAGATTGTCATATTTTTAAAAATGTTTTTCTTTTCATTTTCAACTGTCCATTGCTATGTACAGTATGTCTTGTCGTTCTAATCATCCTCTTATATGGATGTTATGCTAAGTTATTGCATTGTATTGTTTGTGTGTATTGTTGTCTATCATAGTATTATTTGTCATCACTCTCTACTCATTCAAATTACAACTGGCATTCTCGTAAATATTTTTTTTATATATAAATATCTCTAAACATCATTGCTTTGGTTGTGGAGGCAGTCGTAACAAACCTCTTTGTATTTGTATTTTTTATTTTTTTGGCTTGTAGGCTAACAAAGGAGGGTTTTGGCATCGACTAAATTGGCCAAGTTCAGGATTTTTTTCTCAGACGTAAGGTTTTTGAAGAGGTTGTAAATATGGTGAGAGGTTAATGTGTTCTTCAAAGTTCCCTTGGAAATGTGGCTGCACTTTTACCCACCAGTTTGAACACAAAATGGCTGTCGCGGCTTCCTTCGCGGATTTCAAGGAAATTTCATGATTTCGCTTCATAGTTCTGGGAAAGTTGAATGCAAAAACCCTTGGCTTTTCGCAAAGTAGATCCCCCTCACACTATTGATAGTGTAGGACAGCAAATACACATTTAGTTGTGTGTTAGAATTGATAGGAGTCTATCAAGTCTCTCACTATTCTCACTGATGCACTGCCCTTATGTTTTGCTATCACAGCCCAGTGAAAATGAGACTGATGATGATGCTAATATGATTTTCATTTTCCAAGATTATTATTGGACTACACCCAAAGGGGGGGAACAGGCTTGCAGTGTTTCCCTACATTAGCAGAATCTGTCATAACACCTGGCAAGATGGCCATAATATTATAATAGTTAGACAGAGCATTATATATTATCTTAAACCACACAACCTGAAGCCTACTTGATATGATCTTATAGGGTGGCATCATGATGAGCAGTCACTATAACTGCTGATCAGCAAATGATCTTGATTAATCCATTATTAGTCACTCAAATTACAAAATGACATTCATTTCCTTACCCTTTAAGCAGTCTCGGGACAAGGACACCAATATGATTTGTAAATTGGGTGAACTATCCCTTTAATGATTTAAGGTTAAAGTAATATTTATTCCAATTCCATGGCTGTAGTGTGTGAAGTTAATTTGGAGGTTGTGTAGAGGACGCTAAGTGAGGAAATGCTCCCTGAACACCTTTCCGCCCCATTCTAGAACTCTGTCTGAATGCTTGCTGGTTGAATTCAGTACTTCTGCCTGGTCCTACCTTCACTTGAACTACTTACAATATTGCCTGCTCTTGTGGGTTTTAGAGCAAGTCTGATGAGAACGCCAGGGCCGCTTTCAGCATGGTGCAATGTTTATGGGACATTCAGATATAAAATGTTTTGTAGAACGAACATGCACCTCTGGCATGAAGAATAAGGAGTCGCGTAAGCGCTATTCATGACATTTCTATCTGCAAGGTTCCACAACATTTGCCTACTGAACATGACCCAGGTCTTGCTACATTTGCCGTGTTACTGGCCTGTAATCTTGCTGTGCTATTAGAGTGCTTGAAATAACCACCAGTTATCGTCACGTTGACATCCAATGACACAGCATCCATTCACACACTTCCCGCCGTAGCAATGCAAATGTTGGGAACCGACCCAGGTGCATTGACAAACCTTGCTTTAAAGCCATAAGCACTAGCAATACCACCCTCTTAGGCTCACACGCTCTGTCTAAACCTATTGTATGTGTTCCAGTGCATTTTGTCACTCTTTTCCACAGCTGACTAATCTGCTAGATAATGCACACAGTCTCTCAACTGGCCTCAACCTAGGCATGACTAAGTACACCTCCCCCCAAATGGAGCTGAGCTGTGCATGCATAACTAAATGGTCCATGGCCCTGCATGCAGAATGGCATGGTTTTGGTACTAACCTACTTACATTCATTACTCTTATCCAGATGTTGTTTACCCAAAATAATCATAAGCATCTAGAAAATACAATTTGATAGATATCAGTTCAAACCCAATAATACGTATACTGTCTGTAATAGTTTAGCGGGCTAACAGCGACTGACCAGATATTACAATGTAAAAACAGATTTTGTTTTATAAAGTCAAATTTACAAAGTGTTTACCTCATCAGGCAAAATTGGTTGCAATGACGTCATGGTCAGGCTGTATAATGAAGTTTTGCTGAAGTCTTTTTAGCAACCAAATCTGGTTGTTATCTGGTGACGCCTTGATCTCGTCATGAAGAGGACGTCTTTACCTGATTGTAACAGAGACCAGTTGGTTGTAAACTAGGTATATGACATCTTCTTAACCCCAAAAATGAGTTTACAACCAGACAATTTGAGGCCAAATAATATTTCCATTACTATTCATTTCATAGATATATTGTCAATTTGTTGTTGTACAGCAGTGTTCATGACTGAGAAGGGTTGTGATCCCACTTTATATAGTAGGTCACTAAAACCATTTATCACATACGAATTATATATATTGTAGGTACACTATTGGCATACATTGTTAGATAATCAAGCTTTTGTACAAAACTCTTAACTTAGCGCTCAAGCAGAGTGTGACGTACTGTGCTTCAAGTGCCAAAAGTCATTTGAAATTTGATTTGGCTACACCCTAAAGAAAGTGCATCTCCTTATTGGGCCTGATGTTATTCAGATATGAAGGACATTTCATATCCATGGACAGATATAGTCGCTGTAGTTGATGTACCTCCAACATGCAGTATACCTAAGGCCTTATTTTCAATTGTTCACTTGAGGCAAGAAATGCAGAGTATGCACTGTCTGTCCCCCTTGTTCTTTCAAGACAATCTAGATGTCCAACTACAACCGTCAATACCAGCAAGCTTTCTGTATGACCAGGGTATTTGCACGGACAACTGCAAATACCATTTTGTTTTCTCCTACACTTTGGCCCGAGCTAACAAAACGAATGGCTTTGTAAGACAACCCTGACTTATGCCTTTTGCTTTGAGTGCGCTGTGTGATGCCTGCTCTTGGGTATTGTGTGAAAAGAAAGGGAATAAGACTGACTTATGTCCTATTGAATATCCTTTTCCAGATAAATGGCTCATTTAAATTGGGAGCTGCTCGCGTTCTGTCGGGCTGGCAAATGCAGTGCCTAGTGCCAGCCCTCCAGGACCACGCCAACATGAATGGGGCTGGGGAGACGGCGGACATACTGCCGCCTAACTGCATGGTCAAGGACCGATGGAAAGTGGTAAGTACGCTACATAGTAGATCTAGTCCTGGTTTTGTCTTCGTGTATAGTCTCTCTATATCAGTGTTTCCCTAAGGGGCTAAGTACAAGGTTACCTTCACACACCCAGATTTGACTCCCCATTACGAAGGTTCTACGTGTCTCACCAGAATTAAAGGCATAGTCTACTCGAACATCTGTATTTTCATACCTTGAAGTTGAGCAGATAAATCGAAAATCAGTTTGTCAGATTTTTTCATACCTTTAAAGCAAGCAAATTACAGAATTCTGCAGGCCTCCATCCAGCCTGAATGAGAAAGATTGTAACTAACTTATACACAGCCGTATCTATTCCCTGTCGTTCCTATTCATTTGGGACCACAAGATTGTCCAATGATTTAAACTCTACTTCTTGAGCTACAGAACAGAATGTAAAATTGACTCAATACTGATTTTATGGTGTTAAATCGTTGGACACACTTATGTTGTGGTGAAATGTCCCTTTAATGGTATCTGACAAACTTTTGGGGGTTACTTCTGGCCCTTTAATTATGGTATGCTATACGCAGTTCCACACATTTGGCCCACTGAATTAAGAAAGTGATAGCGCAACAGCCAAAGTTACTGTGTTTCTGATGGTGATCACTTGGACGACCCTGTCAGAACCAATCACGGATTGACAGATCCCTCTGCCGAAGAGCTGAGGAAGAAAGTAGAGGGTGTTTGCAGATGACTGGTAAATATTTGTCTTCGGCACTTGGCTGTCATGATCAAGCCATAAATTATAATAGGGTTGTTCAAATCACTTAAGTACTTGGTGAAAGAAAGAAAAAGGCAATAGAGGAGTTGAGGAAGTGGGGCTGGGGCTGGAGAAGGAGGGATGGGACAAAGGAGGGCAACTATCTAATCACTCAGCAAAAATGAATTTACTGGATTACTGTTCGACCGGTAAGACACACCTCTCTATCGCCTGGTCCCAGATCAGTTTGTGTTGTCTTGCCAACACATTTTGGTCGTTGTCATGCCTGACAATGACCATAGGAGACAGCACAAACAGTTCTAGGATCAGGCTAACATACTCTTCCATCAAAACTGGTGTTCCTCATGCAAAAGGGTTTGTCAAGTTGAACTTCAATTTCATTAGCACAGTACAGTTATTTCATTGATTTAAAGCCAGCATTTGAAAAGCGCAAGAAGAATGTTATTTAATACACCTTTTATCCTCGACACCTTTCTAGCTGAAGAAAATCGGAGGAGGAGGTTTTGGGGAGATCTACGAAGCTCTGGACCTATTGACGCGGGAGAACGTGGCATTGAAGGTGGAGTCGGCCCAGCAGCCCAAACAGGTCCTGAAGATGGAGGTGGCAGTCCTGAAGAAACTGCAGGGTAAGGGCCCACTGCGGCTGCCATTTTGGACCTTTTCTGCTAGTTTTTATAACAATGAGCCTGGCAGTGCCATTGCGGCAGCCATTTTGTGTTCACCATTCTGCTTAGTCAATGAGTATGAAGGTGTCTGTGCTGCTCAGCCATTCTTCATTGACTTGTCATTCTCACAGTAAATGGCATTCTTTGTTGATGTCTCTTGACTCGAACCCAGATCCCACCTCTGACACCATGTGTCAACATACTTTGTGTTGTAGTCATGACAGACAAATATATAAAGTTTCAGTCAGCTACAGTACATAGTGAAGTAAGAACATTTGTCTTTCCAGTGTAAGATAAATATGTGTTACATCAATACTGCTTAAGACTGCACTCATGATTGGTTATACAATTTGCTATGTCATACCCATGACAGTCTAGTAAAAAGCGTAACCATCTCTCATGGCAGCACAACATAGGCTTCAGG